>NC_029774.3:100816178-100843188 GCF_000817695.3 Arachis duranensis | reverse complement strand
TTATATTAAAAAATACTATAACGACAGAATTTTATTATTATCCTAAAAATAATAATAAATTATTAAACAATCCTATTTATTATTAAAAAATAACTTTTTAATTGTTATCATTATCATAAACAGTATTGTAAAAAGTTAACAATATACTAATCCTAATAATAATAATAAAATTAACAATAAATTTATTAACTAAAACATAAATAAAGAACATAAAAATCAATATATTCATTCACTATAAAAAAAAACTTACCATTTGAGGATGATCTAGATATTCAATAATATGTTTTTCAGGTAAAGTAAAATTACAAGACATTTTTACTTCTTCACCAAATAAAAACCTAAGTCTTCACTGGTTCTTCCTCCCACCACTTACCCGCCTTCACCCTCAACTCCAACCCTTTCACTCTTTAAGCTATACCACTCGCAGCAAGTGAAAATTTCAAACAAGCATAAGTGAAACGGTGTGGTCTGCGTTTTGTTTATAAACACCAGCTCCACCACTCTCCATACACGTGTCATGCATGCAGGTGGGGAGACTGCCAATCGCAGCTTGCAATTTGCCTCTGCAGCCTGCCAAACGCAGGTTGCGTTTTGGAGCTTCGAGGATGGTCAAAGCTGGGAGTCATGTCGGCATGTAGGTGGCAGGGACACGTTTCGAGATTTCGTTCTCCTCTCCTGCCATATGCAATCTGCATTTTGCAACTATTTCACTATTTCGTCTCAGGCAAAACGTAACCTGCGTTTTGCAGGTTAGTGACTTCACAGGTCCACATTTGTGGATTACACAACATGCTCCAACATACTAGCACATTGATATGAAAAAATTTATGCCAATTCAAAATTTAAATAAAATAGAATTTCTTCCGTTGTAAGTATAGTCCGAACTAGCAATGGATCCTCTCAATCAAATCTTAATTCAAAAGATGTCATAATCCAAAATAAATATAGAGCGGGAGTTTTAAATTTAGAGTCGTTCTCCATAAGAATTGCAATTAAGTATCCAATTATTGGCTATGAGAGAATAGGAATTAAGGTAGCAATTGGTAAGAAATTAAAGTACAAGAAATTGAACAAGCATGCGAGAAATTAAATTCAAAGCAATAAATCAAAAATAGAATTGAAATGGCAAAAAAGGCTCTTGGTAAGGGTTGGGGACTGAGGATTCCTATCATAATCATAGACTATAAACATGATAATTGTTAAGAATTAATTCCAATTAGTCTATCCTAACATCGAGGATAAATCAAAATGGCATAATTAATCTCAATCCACAAGTCTTAATCAACTCACTAATTAACTTAGTGAAAGACTAGCGTTAGTGGAAACAAACTAACTAACAATCCATAACTCACAATATTAAATGGACATCCATGACTCAAGTTCACCTAATTATCCAATTCCTAACCAAGAGTGTGAAAAATTAGACAAAAATTATAAGACATTTTATCAAACACCTAGCATGCATAAAAGGAAAAATATCATAAATTGCAATAAAATGAAAATAACAACTCAAACAAGCATTAAAGAACATAAAACATCAAAATTACATTAAATGAAATTAAAAGTAACAAGAGTGTTCACAAAACTAAAGTGGCATGAAAGTGAAATTAACAAAGAAAACTAAGAGATTAAAGGCAATAGAATATGAAAATGTAAATGAAATTACAATAAAACAAGAATTAAAGAGAGAAATTAAAGAGAGAATAAAGGTAAAAACCCTAATTCTAGAGAGAAGGGGGAGCTTCTCTCTCTAGAAAAACTAAACTAAAACATGTAAAAACCTAAATCTAAGTGATCCCCCCTTCATCCCTCTTCAATTTGGCTTGAAATAGCTTCAGAAATAAGTTGGATTGGGTTTTGGGGGCCTAGAATTCGCCCCCAACAATTTGCAATTAATGAGCTCACATGCCAAGAGTTGTGCGTACGCACAGGTGTGTGCGTACGCACACTTGCTAAATCCTGACTTGCGCGTATGCATAAATTGTGTGTACGCACACTTAAACTTATGTTCACTATAGCAAATTATACATCATTTTGAAGCCCCAAACGTTAGCTTTCCAATGCCGCTGAAACCGCCTCATTTAGACCTCTGTAACTCAAGTTATGACCAATTTAGTACAGAGAGGTTAGGACTGGCAGCTTTACAAATCCTTCATTTCTTGAATTCTCCCATTTTGCATGCTTTCCTTCCACTTCTTCAATCCATACTTGTCTTGTAAGCCTGAAATTACTAAACAAACACATCAAAGCATCAAATGAAATTAAAGAGAATAAAATTGAGCAATTATAAAGCTTAAAAAGCATGTTTTTACTTCCAAGCACAATTTAAGGAGAAATTATGAAATTATGCTATTTCAATGAATAAATGCAAGAAAAGTCAATGAAATCCACCTAATTAAAGCAAATAAATATCGTAAAATGTAGATTCATCACATCCCCACACTTAAACAATAGCATGTCCTCATGCTATACCAAAGGAAGACAAGAAGGGGAATCAACAATTATTCAATATAACTAACTATATACAATCTACGTATATGTATGTAACTATACTATCTAACTATATATATATATATTTAATTAGTCTAATTAAATCAATTTCTAAGAAAGCATCTATACACAATCAAGGGCTAAAGCAATTATAACCAAATCCTATTCACAATTGAATTGAGTCATATAAAAAAATTTAACCAAACTTGCAAGATAAGCAATGATCATAGGTGGAAATATGCAATTGAGTGATTGAACCCTCACTGGATATGTGTATGCACTCTAGTCACTCAAGTGTTTAGAGTCAATCCACTCAATTCTTCTCCAATCATGCTTTTTAAGGTTTGTTCTTCATCTAACCAATCAACAAGTATTTAATGTACATATGCAAAAATCATAAAGTCTTTTTAAAGTTGTAATGGGGCTAAGGATAAAGGTAAGGATGTATATATAGCTAGGTGGGTTTACATTTGAATCTTTGATTAACCTAAGTTCTCACCTAACACATACACAATCTATACAACCTTAATATCAAGCTTAGCTACCCATAATCTCACTTTTACATCCATACACACACTCATGCATTAAATTCAATTAAATCACATATGCATTGATTATTATTGAATTTCTCATTGGGGTAATTTTGTCCCCTTTTCATTATTTCTCTTTTTTTTTTTTCAAGAACATAATATATATACCAACTCATCAATGCATATGGTTTCTATAATATTACATGAGCATGTACCCAAATTTTCAACATTTTTCAATAAGCATAAAACACATTTTCATCACCCAAAGTTCCCACATTTTTTCCACACTTAAACATTACACACTTTCACTAACTTAAGCTATTCAAAGATTCAAAATAGGGACATTCATTGTTTTTTTTCGCTTATAGTTAGTGGTGTGCTCAATCAATAACAAAAAGGGATTAAAAAGGCTCAAAGTGGCAAACACGGGTAAATGCAATGGTAGGCTATTTGGGATAAGTGAGCTATAAAAAAATAATGGCCTCAATCACATAAATGCATAAAAATACATTAAACAATGAATATACAGACTTAAACAAACCAAAGATTGCAATCGTAGAGAAGAGCAACACACAATAATGAAATAAGTGGTCCAATGATGTAACCACACAATAAGGCTCAAAAACTCACAAGTTGTATGTTCTTTAACTCAAAAATCATATTCCACAATATATAAATCATGCAAGTTTCAAAGAATTTCAACTCACTTCAATTCGAATTTTCAATACCCTATATACAAAAGATAAGCTTCTTGGAAATTTCATTAATTGACTAACACTTATTCTATATATGTATATAGTGTGATTAGATGAAAAAGGTCAAAAATCCTAAGTTTAATTCCCAATTTCAATCAAAACCAAGATAGCAAGTATATAGGAAACCAAACTAGGTGCAATCATCACATCATCCAAATCACAATCATAACTAAAACTAAAAAGCATATGTAAAAGCCAAAATTAAAAGATGTAAAAATATGCATCACTACAATATAATACTAGGTTATGTATAAACAAAATTAAAAAGTGCAATAAACTAAGAAAGTGCAATAAACTAAGTAAAAGGTTCCTCAAAAGGATAAAATATATACAAAGTACCAAAAAAACATAAAAAGAAACTACACTAAAAGTGTTCGGAAATGAAGATTGTCACCCAAAATGCTTGTTGAAGATGGACAACCTCCCCACATTTAAGATATAGCACCGTCCTCGGTGCTCATGATCATGCGGAGTGGAAGGAGTCATCACTGTGTCACCTCCACCTTCAGCTGGTGGGTTAGGCGATAGAGTGGCTGCAAGAGTGATGGTAGTGCTGAAAAAGAAAGAGCTAAGTCACAAAACAGCATATGAAGTGAACAGATAATAAAAATTTGAATGGAAGCATACATGAGAATCAAATTAAATCAAACACAAATAACTTCCAATCAAATTCAGGACATGAGGAAAGCTAACTTGCTTGTTTAACAAAGAATAAAAGAAGGAAGGAGCATTGTTACTATGCACAAAGAAAAAGAAAACAGTTAAAAGTTAAAAGTTAATGTTAGTTGAAAAATAAAAAGAAAGTTACAAGTTAAAAGTTATGTTAGTAAAAAGGAAAATGGTTAATTGAAAGAAAAAAGAAAATTTTAAAGTTAGGTGAAGGAAAAGAAAAAGTTAATTGAAAAAGAAAACAAAAGTTAAACGTTATGTAAAAAGAAGGGAAAAGTTAGTAAAAGAAATGGAAGGAAAATCAAAATTTAGGTGCATAGTCACAAGTTCCTTGATTCCAAAAAGTTTCAAAACTGTCAAAACAAGCAAGTTTCTATTCACTTTTCAAAATTTCAAGATGCCAAAACAAGTGATGTACATGTATGTGTAGAGACATAATCAAGTAAATATCAATCACAAGTAAATTGGCATAAGTTTAAGCAACTTGGTGTTGGTAAGTTAAAAACATTTGAGAGATTCAAACACCAAATTCATATGAGGTATGAAAATCACATGGTTGAAATGAAAAATTGACAAGTTCATTTACTATGTGACTCAAGGCAACTTAGACATGGAGAAAATTGAATCAAATTCAGCCACATAGGTAAAAAGAAATCCAACCTTCTGAGAGCATGCAAAAGAGACTTGAATTTAAATGAAAACCAAGTTTATGGTCAAATCGAAACTCAATCAAGGTTGTTCAATCCTTAAAAATAACATACAAGATAAAACAAGCAAAGAGATTAAAGAATTGACCAAGACTTGTAAGGAGACTCTTGAGGAAATTTCCAAAACCCTTAAGCAAACAAGATTCTTTTTGACACAGAATTCCGTCAATTAGAATCTTGTTGCACCAAGTAAAAACAATATCATTTAATGAAATAGGTTTAGGAAAATCCGCCAACATTTCAGCAGTAAATTGACCTATATCCCAATTTCAATCAATCAATCCGAATTCCATATGAATGCATTACAATTAAACACAAAAACCAGATATGGATTCACATAAATTGAGCAACTAAGCTAACAAACAGAAACAAAACATCACTAAGCAATTCAAACCAAGCCAACCAGCAACAAGCAGCATTGTTTCTTTGAATTTAACAACCAACCACAAGTATTCAACATGAATTCAGACAATTAAGCATCCTAAATCAAGTGAATAAGTTCAGAAATCACTACTGCACAAACACTTCCAGAAATTTAGCAACTGTTACAAGAATGCAGCAAAATAGTGAATGCAAAAACCTCAGCATCCATCAACCAAAACAGAGAAGCAATCAACCGGATAATCACTCAATTGAGTAAACAACAGTTGGGAACCACCGGCCGAAGCACCAACTCAATTAATCAATATCAATGATGAATATTGAAAACAGATTAAGATAAATTCCGGCAGCAATTCAGCAGTACATAGCACTTTTCCCCAGTGTTGCTCAACCAAATCAACCCAAGTTCCAAATGAATGCGATAACAATTAAACTCACATGAATTCATATGAAATAAACAAATAAGCCAACCTACAGCAACAAACAGCAATGAACAATTAAGCAACCAGCAGCCATGAGCAAATAATGGCCTAAGTTACAGCACCAAGTCAACAATAATGCACAAAAAGAATTGATTCAGTTAGCATTCCTTCATTGAATTCAATAATCAAGTACAAGTAGGTAGTATGGATTCAAACAATTAAGCGTCACTGAATCAAACAATGAAGTTCAAATTGAAACTGGAACTCAGCATCACTCAGCAAGGATATAGCAGCAATAACAATTATGCAGCAGCCTCAAATAAATCAAATAAGCATAGGGGCATATCATCAGCGATAAATAAAGAGAAAATCAATGAAACATCAACATTTCCAAACAACATTATTGATCAAGACAACCCTAAATCCACTATCCAGCTCAGATTCTCTAACACCCTAGTCAACTAAGCATGCATTTCTAACTAACTTAAGCTAAACAAAATTAACTAGCAGTAAACTAATGACTGAAACAGCTCAATTACAGAAAAACGTGAACCTGGGAAGCAGAATTGGAACAGAGGAAGGGAAGGGGAAGAAGAAGGTTGATGATGGTGAGTGAACGGCCGGAGCAACTCAGCTGGCCTGGTGGTGAGATGGTGGTGGAGCTGCTCCAATGGCAGCAGCGGAGGAGGGGCGCAGCAAAGAAACAGGGGATATGTCGCAGCAGCTGGAACTCGCTTGAGACGAAGAAACAAGAGCTTGCACTTGCTCTATTCTTCAACCCAGAAAGAACGAGAGCGACAGGGGCCATGTCGGAAGAAGGTTCGCGAAGAAGAAGACCCTGTAGTCTCTGGACCTGATGGCGACGGAAAGGATACAGGGGAGCTGGGTGCGGTGGTTTTGGGGAACGAAGAGAGGAGGTGAGGGTTGCGGTGGCTCATCGATGGTGGAGGCTACGGTGGTTTTATGACGGTGGGTGGAGTTAGGGTTCGGACAGGGAGTGGTGGTGACGGGCGGGAACGCCGGTAAGGACGCGGCAACGAAGGTTGGGTGTCACGACTGTTTGGTGGCAGACGAGAGGAGACCCAGGAATGGAGAAGGTGGCCGCTGCTGCTCTGGGCTTTGGCGGAGAGGAGGAGCTGGCGCTGTGGTTTTCTGGCTCAGCGGAGGTGAGAAGAGGGGAAGAAGAGAAAGGGGCGCGGCGAAGGTGGATTATCGCCGGCGGTGATGGTTGGCGGAGGCTGTGGTTCTGCAACGCGGAGAGAGGAGAAGAGGGTTGGGCAAGGGAAAGAAGATGAAGAGAAAAGGGAGGTCGCTGACTGGAGGCTGAAACAGGGATGGATGATGATGATGGTGAAGAAGATGGAAGTTGAAACGGAGAAGCTGATGGCTGTTGGGTGGCTCAGAGAAGAAGAAAAGAAAGGAGAAGGGAAGAGCAGGGGGATGCAGAAGCACATAGCTTGCGGGTGCCCCATCTAGGGCTGGAAGTGAGTCAAGCTAGCTTAGAACTCGACTCATTAATAGTTCGATAAGCTGAACTCGTGAGCGGAGTTTGAGCTTAGAATTGAGCTCGTAAAATAAATGAGTCGAAGTTAAACTTGGATAAATTCAGCTCATTAGCTCTAGCTTAATTATAACATATAAAATAGTAATTATTTTTGTTCGGATACTGATGCCGAACTTCCCGTCAGTGCCGAGTTTTACGTCGATCTTCTAATGGTTGATACGAGTCCGACGATCTGGCAGGTCGAATTGTATCCTGAAGAATCTAGATCCGAGCGTGGTACTTGCAAAAAAAGTCTCTGACGCCCAAGTCAGTAAAGTAAAAGATCATATAGAGGTGAATAATAATGAGCGAGGTTGTGTTGTGAACATATTAGGTCTCTTTTTTCCCGTCCCCTTGTTTAGTTCCTCGACTTTGGCTTTATAGCGTAATTTGTTTAGTGGTCCATTGGTCGCCGAGATTCTTGTTTGTTGTGGCCCGAGATTGAGTGGGAAGTTTGAATCTGAGATCTGCGGGACATGATTTGTTGAATTTGAGACGTTGAGCCGAGGTATAGTTCGGTCTTATCCGATTTATGGAGGTGCAGTACACAGCCCCCAAACTTGACTTGATGCGGAAGTTGAGCTTATTATTGTGCTTTTATACCTCGGCGTAGTAAGATATCTTAGAGCCCCCAAACTCAATGCGCGTGCCAAGCTTGGGTTTATGTTTTTTGTGGGAATTTGAAAGTGAAAAATTGGTTTAGATTTTTTTTGTGACACCTTGTAAACTGGGCTGTAATAAATTGTTTGTCTTTACCGTGTTGAAATTGAACCGTTTTGCATGTGGGCACGTGAATGTTGTTTCCACTTCCCACTAAGATAGTGGGCTTGTAATTAAACCTATATCCTTAACAAAATGTAATTTCAGTTCGTAAAAAAGTGTGGCTAGTTCCCAAGAGTCATGTCTTCCAGAGGTTAGTTTGCTTGTCTCTTGGCTTCATCTGTTCTATTTCATTTCTTCCCTTCTTACTGTTTCCCAAAGAAAAATGGCTAGACAAAAAGAGAAAGAAAAAATTAAGGTAGTTGAAGTGAATAAGGATAACCCTTACCATTGGGTTCACGAAGATGTAAAGACTCGTGCTTCTTCGTTTTGTGATTATGTGTATGTTCGTTCTCTGGGTATTGAGGGGTTTGTTAGGGTTGGTTCGAATGTTCGAGTTGAGCTGCTTCCTTGTTCTAGCGAGGAACGGGTTTGTGAGAGACGAAGGACTGGAGCTATTTCTATATGTATGATCCCTGCTTGACTGAGTTGTGTGTACGTTTACCTTTTTCAGATTTTGAGTGTAAGATTTTGACCCAATTAAACTGTGTTCCGTCGCAGTTACACCCAAATTCGTGGGCCTTCGTGAGAGCTTTCAAAGTATTGATGAATTTCCTTGCTTTTCCCCCTTCGTTAAATATCTTCTTTTCTTTGTTCCAATCTAAAGGTGTCCGTAAAGGGTTGTGGGTCTGTTTGAGTAGTTATCCTGGTCGCTCCTTATTTTTGTTATATAAGTCTTCTTTTAAAAATTTCAAGCCAATGTTTGTCAAAGTTCGGTCGGTGGAGTCTGTGTACCCGTTTTACCTGGATGATGAAATGATAGAGAAATTTTCTTTGTTTTGGTGTTCGGAGCCCTTACAAATTCTAAAGGCCGACGAGAGGAGTGAGGAGGAGGATTGCTTATTAGAGTATCTTATTGAAAATTTTGCTAAGGGAGATTGTTTGTGTATTCCCGATTTGTTAAAATTTGATGTTGAAAGTGACGTGACTGGACTGGAATTGTATATAGGTAAATGAAACTTTTTGCGTATGTTCTTTTTGGTTTTGTAGTTGTTGATTTTGGGTTTCTCTGTTTTTGATGTTTTGTAGGTAGTAAGTTGCCGAATCTGAACTCGACTAAGTTCCAAGCTTATTTGAAGAAGAAGGGTGAAAAAGGCGAAAGCGTTTCTGGTTTGGTAAAAGACACGGAGGGTGATGCTGCTTTTTCTGCTGCCCCAATCCCCCTTCTTCAAAGAGGAGGAAGACTGAATCTGATAGATCTTTAGAGGTTATTTCTGAGGGTGACCAGAATCCAGCTGTGAAATCTGTTTTCGAGCGACAGCGTCGTTTGCACGATTTTCTGCCTGGTGCTAATTCTCATTCCCTCTGGAGTGACCAATTTCCCCTTGCTGAACTTGCAGATCGTGTCTCCCAGTATCCTGGAAACATGGTCCTGACTCGTCGGGTAGGGCTTGAAGGGATGGGCAAGTTTATTCAGGTATTCTGTTTTCCTGCATTCTTTTTGTCCTTTGTTTTACTTTGCATAGTTGTATTGAGTTCTGCGATTTCACAGATTGTTGCTTCTCGGTTGCTATGTATTGGTCGCACAACTGAGCTTTTAAGCTCCGAGCAGCGTGATGCGGCCGAGAAAGCTGCCTCTCTTGAGCAGTTATTAAAGGAAAAGGAAAAAGTTATTGTTAATGTGATTGGCAAGATGAAGGAGAGGGAGGATGAAGTAGTGGCTTTGAATGAGCGGGTCAAATTGCTGAAGAAAGAGAAAGAAGATGAGGTGGGTCGTCTTCAGGAGCAAATTAGAGTGCTCCAGGCAGATTTCAAAGAGAATAATAAGGTTAAGGGCGAAATGACTGCTCGCCTGAATGAGCTTGAAGATGAAAAGATGGACATGTTCATTGCTGGGTTTGACCATGCTGTTAGCCAAGTATCATTGTTCTCTCCGACTTTTGATGTCGGGAAGCTCAATGTGGCAAAAATCGTTGTAGACGGTCGTCTGGCCGATGATGAAGGCGTTGAAGATTAGGCTGAAAGTGTCCCTCCCCCTTGATGTAATATTTTTATGTTATTTTGTAATTCTCCGTTTTTGATTGGAGTATTTTGAACTTGAATTGTCGACTTGTTGTTTGTCGGCTTTTGACTTTGTGGATATTTGTACTAGCTCTTCGTATGCTAGTCGTTTCGTTAATAGATGTTCGTATGCTTGACTATTGTTTCCGACTTCGTAGGATCGGTTTGTTATGAGTTTTGTTGGGCTTGTTTATTTGATATACGTTCCATACTTTTTAAGAATGCATAGATATGATGAAAATGAATTTCTATTGATCTGAATTGACATATGAGATGGTCGGCCTCGTTAAAACCTGTCCGAGTAAAACCCTCCTTAGGGAAAAACCTCGTGATCAAGAAAAAGAGTACTTAACCAGCTCATTTTCGTGTTGAAATATTCAACTGTAGTACATTTTTAGTGATGAAATGTTCCAAGTGTTTGGGAGCGACACTCCTTCTAACGTTTCCAGGCAGTACGCTCCTTTTCCGACCACTTTAGAAATTCTGAAAGGACCTTCTCAGTTTGCAGCTAGCTTCCCCTGTCCTAGTGGTTTTCAGACTTCTTCCATCTGTCTCAGGACTAGGTCTCCTTCTTGCAATTTTCTCGGTCTTACCCTTTTGTTATATTGTTTCCTCATGATTGCTTGCATTGCCTGTTGCCTTAGTTCGGCTCGACTTCGTTCTTCATCAATGAGGTCGAGCTCGACCATTCTATTGGCTGAGTTGCTGCTTTCGTTGAAATACTCGGTTCTACTGGATCCTTGGCTTATTTCGATTGGTATCATGCATTCTGCGCCGTATACTAGTCGGAATGGGCTTTCATTTGTTGTCGTTTATGGTGTTTTATTATAGCTCCATAGCACTTCTGGTATGAGTTCGGCCCATCATTCTTTGGCATCTGTTAACTTCTTTTTTAGTGCCTATAAGATGACTTTGTTAGCTGCCTCTGCAAGCCCGTTTGTTTGTGGGTGCTCGACAAAGGAGAAATAATGTTTGATATGCAAGTCTTCGAGGTATGATGCGATTTTTTTATCCGTGAATTGTCTGCCATTATCGGATACGATCTCCCTAGGTAAACCGAATCTGCATATGATTGACTTCCAAATAAAATTTTGTACCTTTTCGGCTGTGATCCTTGCCAGAGGTTGTGCTTCGACCCATTTTGTGAAGTAATTAATAGCTACCAGTAGAAATTTTACCTGTCCTGTAGAGATCGGGAATGGTCCCAGTATGTCCATTTCCCATTTGTGGAAAGGCCAGCTGATAGTCGATGTGTGCAGGAGTTCGGCTGGGTTGTGGATGAGTGGCGCACACTTCCGACATGCGTCGCAGCTTTGTACTTTCTTTCTGCAGTCTGTTTAGATCGTTGGCCAATAGTAACCAGCTCGGAGTATCCTCTTAGCTAGGCTTCTGCTTCCAATATGGTTTCCACAGATTCCGTCATGTAATTCGTTCATGGCGGTTTCAGCTTCTATTGGTCCGAGACACTTCAAAAGGGGTTTAGAAATTCCTCTTTTGTATAGTTCGGTTCCCAGTAGGGTGTATTGGTTCGCCTTATATCTTAGTGTCTTGGGTGTCTCACCTTCAGGTATCTCTCCGTCCTTTAGGTAGGCGATGAATAGTTCTCGCCAATCTTCTTGTCCCTGTGAGATACTGAAAACAGTTTTTGTATCTAAACTTGTTTCTGTTAGTGTAAGGTGGTGGAGCTTATCTGTTTGCTCGGTCATCCTATGTGTTGCTAATTTGGATAAAATGTCAGCTCTTTGGTTTTGATCTCTAGGTATATGTAGTATTTCAAAATTTTGAAAGGAGTCCACTAGGGTTTTGACCAAGTTCAAATATTTTTCTAATAGTGTGTCGCGTACCTGAAATTGGCCGTTTACCTGTTATACTACAAGTAATGAGTCGCAATGCACGGTTAAGTTGGAGATCCCTACTTCTTTGGCCAATCGCATGCCTGCTAGTAATGCCTCATATTCGGCTTGGTTGTTTTTTGCTTGGAAGAGGAATTTGATTGACTGCTCGGCCTGAACTCCTTCATCGTCTTTTAGGAGGATTCCTGCTCGGCACCCGTTTTCCTTTGATGCTCCATCCACGTATAATTCCCATACTTTGGGGTGTTCTACTTTGTCTGTGAATTCTGTCACAAAGTCGGCCAATGCTTGAGCCCTCGGTGATCCCCTTGATTGGTATGATATGTCAAATTCAGAAAGCTCCATCGCCCATTTCGTCATCCGTCCTGCTAAGTCTGGTTTAGATAGTATCTATCGCAGGGGGTGTCCCGTGCGTACTATGATCGGATGTGTTTGGAAGTAGTGCCTTAGGCGCCGAGGAGTAATTACCAAAGTGAATGCTAGCTTGTAAGACTTTGCTTACAAAGTATACTGAGTGTTGTTCTTTTCCTGTTTTTGTTACAAGTACAGAACGGACGGTGTTAGCTGAAATTGAAAGGAAAACTAGTAGTGGTTTACCTTGTTCTGGTTTCTGCAGAATGGATGGTGATCCCAAGATTTGTTTGAATTCGGAGAATGCTTTTTCACAATCATTCGTCCATAGGAATTTTTCCGATTTTTTCATGATCTTGAAGAAGTGGTACGATCTCGTAGCTGCGGCCGGTAGGAATCTTGATAAGGCGGCCAGGCATCCTGTTAATCGTTGTACTTCTTTGATTGTTTTTGGTGCTTGCATATTTAAGATGGCTTGACACTTGTCTGGATTGGCCTCTATTCCTCAGTTCGTTAACAAGAATTTGAGGAACTTCCCTTTCTGTACACCGAATGCGCATTTTTTCGGGTTTAATCTCATGTGATGTGTTCGAATTTGCTGGAAAACTTCTTTCAAGTCGGTCTTATGTTGTTCCTCTGAACTGGACTTGACGACCATGTCATCAACATATATTTAATGTTTCTTCTGATTTGTTTTTGGAATATTTTGTCCATCAATCTCTGATAAGTGGCACCTGCATTTTTTAGTCCGAAAGGTATTACTTTATAACAGAAGTTACCTTGGTCAGTTATAAAGGTTGTCTTGTCTTCGTCGCCTGGGTGCATTTGAATCTGGTTGTATCCAGAGTAGGCGTCTATGAAGCTTAGCACTTTGTAGCCCGAGGTGTCATCCACCAGTCTGTCTATGTTCGGCAATGGATACGAATCTTTTGGGCAGGCTTTTTTTAGATCTGTGAAATTTACACATATTCGCCGTTTCCCTGAGTTTTTCCTGACCATAACCACGTTTTCCAGCCATGAAGAAAATCGGACTTCTCTAATGAAGCCTGCATCAAGTAGTTTTTGTGTTTCAACTGCTGCTGTGTTTATTTGTTCAGTTCCCAAGTTGCGTTTCTTCTGCCGTACAGGTTGGGTGTTGGGGTAGACTGCTAGTTTGTGGTAGATGAACTTGGGATCAATCCTGGGCATGTCGGCCGGAGTCCAGGCAAATAAGTCGGCATTATCTTTCAATATGTCCTTCAAATGTTGTCTTGTTTCTGCAGAAAAAGCTGATCCAATGTTGGTATATTGGTTTAGTGCATTTAATTCTACCTTTTCAAGATCGTCTGTTGGAGAAGGACGACACTGATTGTCTCTGGGATCCATTTCGGCTAGGCGCGGGATGCGTTCCGAGTTGTAAACTGAGTTAATCCTCGGAATAGCTTCCCTTTCAACCTTTTTTAAGCTCGCGTTGTAGCATTGTCTGACCTCCTTGTGGTTGGCGTGGACTGTTGCTACTTTGTCGTCCTGCAGGGGAAACTGGACACATAAATGAATGATGGAGACAATAGCTCCGAAAGAGTTAAGGGATGGACGTCCCAAGATGATGTTGTAAGGGCTAATGCAGTCGACCACTAGAAATTGAATGTCTAGTGTTTTAGAGCTCGGAGGTTCTCCTAATGTCGTTCTCAGCCAGACGTAACCTGATATGGGGACTCTCTCGCCTGAGAACCCTGCTAGTTCCCCTTCTGACGGCTATAGTAATTTATCACTTAGTTGCATCTTCTTAAACGTGGAGTAGAACAAGACATCGGCGCTACTTTCTGGATCGAGTAGCACCTTTTTCATAGTTAGTTCTCCCATGCTTACTGAGATTACTACGGGGTCGTCCAAGTTCGGGGCTCTTGATTTAAAGTCAGAAGCACTGAAACTAATATTGGCTGAGGAGGTGGGCATGGTGGAACTCTGCTGAGTTCCTTCCATTGTCATCATGGCTCTATAGCTTCACTTTCTTGCTGTGTTCGTTGCTCCTCCTCCGACAAAGCCTCCCGATATGTAGTTTATGACACCCTTGGAGGTGGGGGTTTCCACTGGTTCCCGCCATATTCCTTTTTCTCTGCGTTCCAAGTCATGTTTCGGCTTGGTCACGTCGACTGTTTCCTTTCGACCCTTGGAGCCGATGTATTTGTCTAGTAGCTCTTGCCTTGCCAACCTCTCCAATAGGTCCTTAGCTGCCATGCATTCATCTGTGGTGTGGCCGAACTTTTGATGAAACGCGCAATGTTTTCCTTTGTCCACGTACTTCTGGTCTTGATACGTTCCTGCCTTGACTGGTGGCTTTTTGAGCCTGTTGTGTAGTATGTCCTTTATTATGTCCTCTCATCTTGTGTTAAACCTAGTGTAGGAATCAAATTTTGGGGTTAGTTTAAAAGACTTTCTATGATCTTTAATATTGGACCTACTCGGCCTGTCATCGTCCTTTCGTTCCTTTGTGTTTCACGCAGCTCTTCTATTTCGATCTGTCCCGTGGCTTTGTCTCGGAATTCTTCTAATGTCTTCAGTTTCACCACCGCAATGGCTTCCTAAAACTTTCCTGGTCGAAGGCCGCTCTTGATGGCGTGCAGCTGTACTTCTGGGTTCAGGTCGGGGATTTCCATGGCCGCCGTGGTGAAGCGCGTCATGTAATCCTTCAGGCTTTCATGCTGCCCTTGTTTGATTGTGCTGAGGTAATCCGAGTCTCTCACGTAAATTTTTGATGCCGCAAAGTGATTAATGAACATCTTGGTGAATTCGTCAAAGTTGGTTATGGACCCTGCAGGTAAATTAGAAAACCACAGTAAAGCACCTCCGTCCAAAAAGGTAGGAAAAGATCGACATAATATAGGGTCACAATCACTGTTGAGAAACATCATGGACTCGAATTTGGTGACATGGACTTTAGGGTCCCCTATCCCTTTGTACGGTGTTAAAGTCATCGGAAGTGTGAAGTTTTGAGGCGTCTTGTAATTCATTATTTCCTCGGAGAATGGATTAGCTCGTCGCCTCTCAGACTTGTGCGGAGTTTCCTCTGTCTTAGCGTTGGACTCCGACTGGTGTTCTTCATGCTGTTCAGCATTTGTCCTCTTGCTGTCAACCTTCCGATCCCTGTTGTTTTGCATTGCCACTAATAGTTCGGCCATCTGCTGGTTCTTTGCCAAGAGTGCGGCATTTGTAGCTATAAGATCGGCGTTAGTCCGAGGATGTTGTTGAGTTTCTGAATGATCGGTCATGATGCCTTTCCTACAAAGAAAAAATGAGAACAAAGGTAGACGCAAGTAGATAACAAGGACGAAAATGTTTGTGGGTGAAATCGGACTATTTCGGCCCCACGGTGGGCGCTAAATGTTCTTGTTCGGATACTGATGCCGAGCTTCACGCTGGTGCCGAGTTTTACGTCGGTCTTCTAATGGTTGATACGAGCCCAGCAATCTGGTTAGGTCAGATTGTATCCTGAAGAATCTGGACCCGAGCGTGGTACCTGCAAAAAGGACTCCGACGCCCAAGTCAGTAAAGTAAAAGATCAGATAGAGGTGAATAATAATGAGCGAGGTTGTGTTGTGAACGTATTAGGTATCTTTTTTCCCGTCCCTTTGTTTAGTTCCTCAACTTTGGCTTTATAGCGTAATTTTCTTAGTGGTCCGTTGGTCGCCGAGATTCTTGTTTGTTGTGGCCCAAGATTGAGTAGGAAGTTTGAATCCGAGATCTGCGAGACGGGATTTTGTTGAATTTGAGACGTTGAGCCGAGGTATAGTTCGGTCTTATCCGATTTATGGAGGTGCAGTATAGTAATATATATATATATTAATGATCTTAATTATTTAAAATTTTATATTTAATTTTTATATATAATTTTGATGTTGGACATAAAAAAATTTATAATTTATTGAAAGATAGAGAATATATAAAATTGATCTTTTTAAATATTTTTTAAAATATATAAGTTATAATTTATCAAGATAGAATTATAGATTATGTTTTTATTATTTGAGTTAGCTCGTGAGCTTTCGGCGAGTCGAGTTTGAGCTTAAGAAATAGGCTCGTTGTTAATGAGTCGAGCCATAAGCCAAGCTCAATTTTCGTGAGCCAAGCTTGAGCTTGGTCTAGCTCGGCTCAGCTCGGCTCATTTCCAGCCCTACTCCCAACAGAGGAGGGTGAATTGGGAGTGTGTACGCACTAACGTTCCTGCGTACGCATGGATAGAAAAATGGGCAATTGTGTGTCTGCATGTGCGAACGCTGTGAGCAGAGGGTATGAATGAGAGTGTGCGTACGCACTAGGTATGTGCGTACGCACAGAGTGATTTTCTTTTTCAAAACAGAAATTCAACCAACATTCTAAAATGTATATAAACAAGAAGTTAACAAAAATATGCAACTATTTACATTAACTTTAAAATTAATCCAAAATTTTATTTTTCAAATCAAAATCATGGACTATTCAAAGCACTTTTAATATGCACAAACAAGAATCAACCAAAACTATTTCAACCATCTAAAAACTAATTCAAAATTTTAAACATGCAATTCAAGCAAAAAAGGCAATTTAAAACAAAATTACTAACTATTCACATATGCATTTTAAAACAAAAATTTATTAAAGCAAGCTAATAACCAAAAGACATATTTACAAGTAAAAACAAGCAACCAATAAAAAATAAGCTATTTACATATTCACATATTAACAATAGCCAACAATGTAACACTATTGCAATCCCCCGCAACGGCACCCAAATTTGATATAAGAAAATTTATGCCAACTCGGAATTTAGATAAAATAGAATTTCTTCCGTTGTAAGTATAGTCGGAACCGACAATGGATCCTCTCAATCAAATCTTAATTCAAAAGATGTCACAATCCAAAACAAATATAAATCGGGAGTTTTAAATCTCGGGTCATTCTCCCTAAGAATTGCAATTAAGTATCCAATTATTGGCTATGAGAGAATTGGGATTAAGGTAGCAATTGGTAAGAAATTAAAGTGTAAGAAATTAAACAAGCATGCAACGAATTAAAGTCAAAGCAATAAATCAAAAATAGAATTGGAATGGCAAAAAGGGCTCTTGGCAAGGTTTGGAGAATTGAGGATTCTTATCATAATCATAGACCACAAACATGATAATTGCTAAGAATTAATCCCAATTAGTCTATCCTAACATCGAGGATAAGTCAAAAGGGCATAATTAATCTCAATCCACAAGTCCTAATCAACTCACTAATTAACTTAGTGAAAGACTAGCGTTAGTGGAAACCAAACTAACTAACAATCCTAATCACAATATCGAATGGACATCCATGACTCAAGTTCACCTAATTATCCAATTCCTAACCAAGAGTGTGAAAAACTAGGCAAAAATTATAAGAGACATTTTATCAAACACCTAGCATGCATAAAAGGAAAAACATCATAAATTGCAATAAAAATAAAATCTATATTACCAATTGCAATAAAATGAAAATAACAACTCAAACAAGCATTAAAGAAATATAAAACATCAAAACTGCATTAAATGAAATTAAAAATAACAAGAGTGTTCATAAAACTAAAGTGGCATGAAAGTGAAATTAACAAAGGAAACTAAGAGATTAAAGGCAATAGAATATGAAAATGTAAATGAAATTACAATAAAACAAGAATTCAATACAGAAATTAAAGAGAGAATAAAGATAAAAACCCTAATTCTAGAGAGAAGGGGGAGCTTCTCTCTCTAAAAAAACTAAACTAAAACATGTAAAAACCTAAATCTAAGTGATCCCCCCTTCATCCCTCTTCAATTTGGCTTGAAATAGCTTCAAAAATAAGTTGGATCGAGTTTTGGGGGCCCAGAAATCGCCCTCAGTGATTTGCAATTAATGAGCTCATGTGTCAGGACTTGTGCGTACGCACACTTGCTAAATCCTAACTTGTGCATACACACAAATTATGTGTGTACGCACACTTAAACTTATGTCCACTATAGCAAATTATATATCATTTTGAAGCCCCGGATGTTAGCTTTCCAATGCTGCTGAAACTGCCTCATTTGGACCTCTGTAGCTCAAGTTATGACTAATTTAGTACAAAGAGGTCAGAATAGTTGATAAACCACTATTTTATGGTTTATCTTACGCTCAATTGAGTGATTTTTATCAAATCTTTGCACGCTTATTCATACTATTTGTATGGTTTTATAATTCCTTCCCAGAATTTATTCTATGATTAAAAACTTGCTTCCTAGAGTCTTTAAATTTGCTATATTTAATCCTCTCTTATTACCATTCGATGCCTTGATATGTGTGATAAGTGATTTCAGGGATTACAGGGCAAAAATGGCTTAGAGGATGGAAAGGAAGCATGCAAAAGTGGAAGGAATACAAGAAATTGAAGGAATTGTCAAAGCTGTCAGCCTGACCTCTTTGCACTCAAACGGTCATAACCTGAGCTATAGAGGTCCAAATAACACAGTTCTAGTTGCGTTGGAAAGCTAACGTCTGGGACTTCAATTTGATATATAATTTCATATAGTGTCCATACAGCCAGGCGACGCGAATGCGTGCTCCACGCGGATGCGTCATAGTGACGAAAATCAGCGTGGCAGATTTCGCCCCCAGCGATTTTTGGGCTATTTCCAGCCCAGTTTCAAGCCAAGAAAATACAGATTAAAGGCTGCAAAGTAGAGGTATTAGGATTTAGGATTAGGATTAGGATTAAGATTAGGATTCCTCATAATTCACTTTTCATAATTTTAGATGTAGTTTTTAGAGAGAGGGGTTCTCTCCTCTCTCTTAGGATTTAGGATTAGGATTCCTCTTAAAGGAATTAGGATTTCTTCTTCTCAATTTTCAGGTTCAATGTTCCTTTTCCTTATTTTCTCAATTTGGTTTATGAACTCTTTATGTTTGGAATGATTTTCTTTTATTAATGTAATTTGAGGTATTTCAGATCTATGATTTTATTTAGCTTTTTACATTCTTAGCTTTGGTTGATTAATTGGAGACACTTGAGTTATCAAACTCATCTGTTGATTGAAGTTGGAATTACTGATTGATCTGGATCACTCTAAAACTAGTCCTTCTATAAGGATTGACTAGGATCAAGCTAATTAGTCTACTTGACCTTCCCTTGTTTAGCAAAGGCTGACCAAGTGGGATTAAAACCCAATTCTCATCACACCTGATAAGGATAACTAGGATAGGACTTCTAATTTTCATACCTTGCCAAGAGTTTTCTCATTATTAATTTATTTCCTGCAATTTATTTCTCTTGTTCAAACCTTTTAAAAACCCAAAAATACTGTTTTCCATAACCAATAATAAAACATACCTCCCTGCAATTTCTTGAGAAGACGACCCGAGGTTTAAATACTTCGGTTATAAATTTTATTGGGGTTGCTTAAGTGACAACCAAAACTTTTGTACGAAAGGATTTTTGTTGGTTTAGAAACTATATTTACAACATGATTATATTTGTGAATTTTTTTACCGATAGAAATCCGATCGTCAACAGTCAACTTTACAAATCCTTCATTTCTTGAATTCTCCTATTTTGCATGCTTTCCTTCCACTTCTTCAATCCATACTTGCCTTGTAAGG
Organism: Arachis duranensis; assembly: GCF_000817695.3. Taxonomy (NCBI): domain Eukaryota; kingdom Viridiplantae; phylum Streptophyta; class Magnoliopsida; order Fabales; family Fabaceae; genus Arachis; species Arachis duranensis. The sequence goes on along the minus strand of NC_029774.3, from coordinate 100,823,080 downwards.
CTTAAATTACTCAACTAACATATCAAGGCATCAAATGGAATTAAAGTGAATAACATTTAGCAATTATAAAGCTTAAAAAACATGTTTTTACTTCCAAGTACAATTTAGGAAAAAATTATGAAACTATGCTATTTCAATAAATAAATGCAAGAAAAGTAAATGAAATCCACCTAATTAAAGCAAATAAATATCGTAAAATGTGAATTCATCACACATCACCATTTTAACTTCCATTCATAAATTAATTTCTGATTTTATTTTGCTTAGATTTTGGTTGCAATTGGAATCTGATTGAAAAAAACACAGCAGGGAGCAGCTTTTGAGCATACCATTGGCACCTTGACTATGACGAGAAGACGCCTCCATTGGCTCTGCGTCATCAAATACTCCACGGACGTGACACCTTCTCCTCTCACAAGCGGTGAGCAGCACCTCGTATGCTTCATCTCCTGCTGGCAAGGGCTCCTTTAAACGATGAGGACAATGACGAGAATGCTATCTAACTTTCGGTTTTAGCCAATCCCATAGTTACTCTGTTAGTGTTAGTAGTACGGACTAAGGTTGATTTTGAATTTCTTTTTGAGTTAGGGTTGCACCTTCTACTCTATTCTCGATTTTGAATTTTTGTGTTTGAGTTAAGGTTGCATCTTCTACTCTGTTCTTATTATGAATTTATGAGGTAGTAAGTTAGTTGGAGTAATGAAATGTTATAATTTATATGAATATGGTTAATTTTACTATGATTTTGCACTAATTTTTTTGCTAATTTTGTACTAATTCTGTTATGATTTTACACTAAGTTAGTTACCAATTTTAAAAGAAAGAGTTAAAAAAAACTACACTCCAGCATGCTCTTAAGCAGGGTGTGGATGAAATAAACGGGACATGATGGGCTATCCCATTTGTCACCCGTAGTCTCAAGTGCTTTGGCAAGTATAGCAAATTGAGTGTTCTTCTTTCCTATCATACTTCTCTTTTTGGGTTCAGATTTGACATGTTTGTTATGGTTGTTGGACAAGATGAAAGAAGGTCAAGAAATACCACAACTTGAGCTTTTCATTAGTCATTGTTGGGGTTTTTGTTGGTAAAAAAAATTTATCACATCGGGATGGAGTATAATTTTAAAAGTAGAACAAGAGAATAAAATAAAATACAAAAGTAAAAAAGAAAAAGAGAAAACAAAAGACCCAAGTATAAGTTCGGTCCAAAATTTTGTTATTTCAATTAGTTCAGATGATTTGGTTTGAAAAGAATATTTTGAATATTAGAAGTAAAAGTTACTTATATTGTTAACCATGAATAACTAAATAAAAATTTGTTTCGCATTTATAAAATGTTATTTAAGTAAAAGCAACACATAACACAAAATAAAGTATACAAGACAATTATTTTAATAGAGTAAAGTATCATTTTTGTTCTCAACATTTGTGGTAATTTATTCTGATGCGTGCGTACGCACAGCAATGGTGCGTATGCACGAGTCTTGTTTTTCACATAAAATTTTGTTTTTAACTGTTTGACCTTTTCGGCAAGTTTGTAAACTTCTATAACCCTTGTTTAAGGTTTGATAGCGAGTTTTTAGGCTTAGGAATAATAGCAAACATATTGGGGAGGTTAGATTAATATTGAGAGAGATTGTGGAATAGAGAACTAAGTTAGTGATGAACCAATACTATTGAATAAGGTAATGATGATGTGAATTATGTGAACAAATATATTTACGAATGTTGAGACTTTGAGAGATGATTGATGGTGATGATGATATTGATCGATTATGATAGTAACTATGGACATAGTGAGATAATATTATGAATGAAGTGGATAAAAAGACAATGAATGTGATAACTTTGGAAAGGATGGTGGTCGATTCTATTTGTCTACGATTTCTCTCTGGTTGCATTGTAACAGGGCACATATTCTCTCTAATGGTGACAGCGCATGTATTTTCTCTAATGGTGACAGGGCACGTATTTCCTCTAATGGTGATAGGGTACTCTCTCTCTAACGGTCAGCTGACGTGCTGAGATTATTGTGTGCAACAGAGAGACAATGTCCGGGTTAGCTACCAGACATATCGAGTTTGACTGTATAATCGATAAATAAGCTCATCAGCCATAGGGCAGACATGCATCATATGCACTTGTATGTTTTGTTTGAGTATGTATATGTTTTGGCTTTCCTATTTTCTTAACTGTAATTAAATGCTATTTAATCTATTTGCTGTATCTGTTTCCATATTTGTGTTTTCCTTGTATGACTTGTTTGTGTTTGTTTCTAAGAGATCCCTCATGCTGGCAGAGGTGATATTGAGGGTTGTTCCACTTGGTAATTGGGAAGTTTGTAGAGAACTAATTAGGAAGAGATAGACTCGAACCCTTAGATATAGTTACTTTATTTCTGGTTTAGTGAGAACTCTAGGATTTGATTTGAATTATTGGAGATTTTGGAATGCATTTGGCTTCTCGGAATATTATTTATTATCTATATGGGCACCTTTACCATACTAAGAACTCTCAGTTCTCATTCCATACATGTATCGTTGTTTTTCTGATGTAGGACGTGAGGCTCCTCACTGAACGTGCTGGAGATTCACTTGAAGTAAAGACTAAGTAGTTTTGGGAACTTTTATTAGGTATCTAGTTTATATATATGTATAAGTGTTCTCCAACTTATTTATATTTGTATCTTAATCCTCTTAGATGTTGACTTGGAGAACTAGAATTTGTATTTTGTCTTTTGGAAAACACTTTGATGTATATATGTATAAATATACTCTGTCCGACATTTGCTTCGCAGGTCGAGTCTAGAGCTTACTATATATATCTTTGGCATTCTATATCATATGTATATTAACCTTTCCATGCACTCTTATCTGTTTCTTTTACGCTTAACCGTTTCCAGTGCAATGCATTATCTATTTATTTTGTTCAACTTTTCTTCAAGGCTCCTAGTTAAACTTCTTTTCATATATTCTTATGTACGCTTTTTTATTTTTAGAGGTCGTAATACCTTACCACATCTGATTTACGAACTTAAACGTAAAGCTCAATGTGGTAGGGTGTTACATTTTGGTATCAGAGCAGATCGTTCCTGTAGAGCTTGAAGGACGAACTGACTATGCTTCTGAGCACACTCTGGTTGTGTGATATGCTATTTAGGATTATCTAACTGATAAATGTAGTATATTTGTTCACGAGCATGCATTTGGGACTTTGAAGCACTAGACTAGATAAATTAAGACTGATCACCTTGATATCAATTGTTTGTGTGAACAGGACCCAAATGGTGTATCGTGGATGCGGACGTGGTAAAGGAAGAGGTCGGAGAGTAAATGAGAAACCCAAAACGACTAAAAATAACCCATAAACTTCATGACCACTTTAGAAAACATGCCTGCTGCTATGTAGGCCACAATTGAGGTATTAGGGAATCAAGTTGGTAATGGAAATGGCGGTAACGGTGGTAATGGGCTGATGACTTTAGCAACATTCCTGAAGGTGAATCCACCTGTTTTCCACAGAACAACGAATCCTACAAAAGCCGACAGTTGATTCTAGGCAATGGAAAGAGCTTTACAAACTCAACACGTACTTGAGGACTAATATGTTGAGTTTGCCACATATTAATTGATGGGAGAAGCTTCGTTCTAGTGGCAAAGAGCTCATCGTCTACTGCAGTAAGGCAATTCCCTGATAGCTTGGGACGCTTTTCGAGTCGAATTCTACAAGAAATACTTTCCCAACTCGGTTAGGGCGGTGAAGGAGTTAGAGTTATTGTAGCTGAAGAAGGGCTCAATAATAGTGGCAAAGTACACGAGTAGGTTTGAGGAGCTCTGTTGGTTTTCTAAGGTCTGTCAGGGTACTCCAAAGGATTATGAGGAGTGAAAATGCATTAAGTATGAGAGTGGATTACGGAGTGATATTCTGAGTACTGTGGGGCCTATGGAGGTCCGAGCCTTCTCTGAGCTGGTGAACAAGAGTAGGATTGCGGAGGAATGTTCAAGACAGGTTGCTATGGTGGGAAGTGACCGCTCGGAGTACTGTAGAAAGGACCAAGGTATGAGCTATGCACCAAGGGGTCAAGAATTCAAGAGAAGTGGATACACACAACAAATTTCAAGGCCGAACTGACTTGAGATGATAGAGATGCGGAAGCCGCCATCCGAATAGGCCATGCCGGTTTGGGTCGGGCTTATGTTACAATTACAGAAAGCCAGGATATTTGGTAAGAGATTGTTCACAAAAAAAATGGGATGAAGCATAATCTAATTCTCAGATTCGAGGTAATAAAGAAACTAGTAACCAAATTTTAACCACTTTGCATAATTCCAAAGAATGGCATTCATTCATAACACATGATTGAGTTGTGTGAATCATGATTTCCAGGTGCATTATTAGTAGATGACTGAGTTAATTAGACAAAGGTGTTTTGGTTAGCATAAATGAATAGATAAGTTCTTAATAACAAGCGATCATAGTGATATAGCGAAAGTAGGTTGGATTATTTTGAACATTTAATTTGAGTTATATCTAAGGGATCAAAAGTGTCGATAGTTATGTGGAGTGATTATCTGAAATTAGTGACTATGAAACATAGTGGAGAGGAATGTCTCGGAGTTCTCCTTTTGGGCTATTAAATTGTTAAGTACAAAGCAGAGTCTGGACCAAATCCTTTATGCGAAAGAGAGGGTGGCAATGAATCTTCGCAAACTTGTATTCCTTTGAAATCGGCTAAGACTTACTTGATTCAATATGCCTTATTTTCTGTATCAAGGTTTTGATTTGAATTCCTTTTTTGAGATGTACCTTATTTCTTTTTCTTGTGCATTTCGTCATTTCTCTACAATTTTGGTTGATCGCATCCAAGAAATCCATTTGATTTCTTGCGAACGCCATTTGTGTTGTTCGTTTGTCTTTTGAACTTAGTATTTCTTTGAAAATTCAAATCGAGCTTGATTTAACAAAGCGTATGATTCCTAGATATAACCATCAAGACGTTAGTTCCGTAAAACGAGACTTCTGAATACGGGAGATGAAGTGGGTAAGTGTGCAACGTCACGAGGAGTTGAAAAGTTTTAATTCTTGCAAACCGCATTACCTATGATTAAGTTGACTTGCAAGGATGCATCGTTCGTATGGACTCCCGACCATGAAGAGAATTTTCAAACTCGGAAGGAGAGATTGATTACATCTCTAACACCTACATTACCTGAACCTAGTGAACTATTTGAGGGTTACTGCGATGCGTCATAAAAGGGATTAGAATGCATGCTAATGCAACATCGTGATGTGGTAATGGACGCCCTGAGCAGGAAGTCTCTGGGTGTTGCTTGGATGCTGATTCAGAAGGAAGAATTGTTAAGTGAGATTGGAGTCTTAAGTTGGGTGTTGAGAAAATGGTCAGAGGTGTCAGATTGAATTAATTGCAACTACAAACAATAGAAAGTCTAAAATTTAGGGAGCGCAACAAGGTGATAAAGAGCTACCAAGGATGTTGAAGTCTGTTAAGCAAGGGAAAGAAGAAGAGGTCGAGGGAGACAAGGAAGAAACTTGGAGGAATAAGGAAAGGGATTTGGAGATATAAGAAGAAAATTAGTGTACCTAATGTCAGAAGTTGACACATAAACTATTGTCTGAAGCTCACAAGAGCAGAATTTTGATTCACCCTGAAGTTACTAAGATGTACCATGATTCAAAGAAGATATTTTGGGTGGCTCGGAATGAAGAATGACGTAGCAGCACGTGTAACTCAGTGTTTGACATGTTAGAAGGTAAAGTATTCATCAAAGAAATTGGTGTACTAACCGTCTCAGTGTTGAAATGAACCCGGAGGATCAAGCGTCTTAGGTCTCGAATTGATAGCCAAGACAACGAAGAAAACTAAGCGAATTCGAGTGAAAATTCTAACTGCGCAAAGCCGACAGAAGAGTTATGCGGATCTGAGGAGAAAACCTAGAGAGTTAAAGAAGGAACTCCATATTCTTGAAAGTTACTTCAACAATTAGGATAGGAAGAGCAATTCAAAACTAAGAAGTTGAAAACCCCGCTATGTTGGTCCATTTCAAATGCTGAAGAGGATTGGTGGCTGGTGGCATTTCAAAAAAAAAAAACAAAATCTTACCACCGTATCTTTCAAACTTGCACGACGTACTTTACATTTTGTAGCTTCAGAATGTATTCTTCTGATACAATTCATGTCTTACAAATTGAATCAGTGTAATTGAAATAAGATTTGACATTTAAAGTGATCCTGGTCAAGACAGATAATTGGTGCACGAAATTGCAATCACACTTTTGCAATCCCGCACAACTAACCAGCAAGTGCACTGGGTCGTCCAAGTAATACCTTACGTGAGTAAGGGTCGATCCCACGGAGATTGTCGGCTTGAAGCAAGCTATGGTTATCTTGTAAATCTTAGTCAGGATATCAAAGATTATCAGGATTGATTGTAAAAAGCAAAAGAACATAAAACAGGTACTTGAATTGCAGTGATGGAGAATAGGTTGAGGTTTTGGAGATGCTCTGTCTTCTGAATCTCTGCTTTCCTACTGTCTTCTTCTTCAAACACGCAAGGCTCCTTCCATGGCAAGCTGTATGCAAGGGTTTCACCGTTGTCAGTGGCTACCTCCCATCCTCTCAGTGGAAATGTTCAACGCACCCTCAAAGAATCCAAGAGATATCTAATTAATCTAAGATAGAACGGAGGTGGTTGTCAGGCACACATTCATAGTTGAGAATGATGATGATTGTCACGGATCATCACATTCATCCGATTTAAGAACAAGTAGTATCTTAGAATGGAAGGAAGCATGATTGGATGAGAAACAGTAGTAATTGCATTAATCCATCAAGACACAGCAGAGCTCCTCACCCCCAACCATGGGGTTTAGAGACTCTTGCTG
>NC_029774.3:100815154-100815328 GCF_000817695.3 Arachis duranensis | reverse complement strand
AATTTTTTTTTGAATTCACTGCTTTTTCTTGCTTCAAGAATCAATCTAATGATTTTTTAGATCCTCAATAACAGTTCTCTTTTTCCTCATTCGTTCAAGAGCCAACAATTTTAACATTCTCAAAACAACAAATTCAAAAGACATATGCACTGTTCAAGCATTCATTCAGAAAAC
>NC_029774.3:100812924-100814907 GCF_000817695.3 Arachis duranensis | reverse complement strand
GTAGAAAATAAAGAACAAGGAGATTAAAGAACGGGTCCACCTTAGTGATGGCGGCTTGTTCTTCCTCTTGAAGATCTTATGGAGTGCTTGAGCTCCTCAATGTCTCTTCCTTGCCTTTGTTGCTCCTCTCTCATGATTCCATGATCTTCTTTAATTTCATGGAGGAGGATAGAATGTTCTTGGTGCTCCACCCTTAGTTGTCCCATGTTGGAACTCAATTCTCCTAGGGAGGTGTTGATTTGCTCCCAATAGTTTTGTGGAGGAAAGTACATCCCTTGAGATGAATCTCTCCATCTCCCATGGCTCGGAGGTGGAAGCTTTTGCCTTCCCCTTCCTCCTTCTAGAGGTTTCTCCGGCCTTAGGTACCATAAATGGTTATGGAGAAACAAAAAGCAGTGCTTTTACCACACCAAACTTAGAAGGTTTGCTCGTCCTCGAGCAAAAGAAGAAAGAAGAGAGAGAGTGGTGGGGTAGATGGGGATCCTGTGGGGTCCACAGATCCTGAGGTGTCAAGGACAATTCATCCCTGCACCAAGTGGCGAGCAAAAATGCTCCTTCTGCCAATCCTGGTGTTAAACGCCGGGCTGGTGCCCATTTCTGGCGTTTAACACCAGCTTGGTGCCCATTCCTGGCGTTTAACGCCAGTTTGGTGCCCCTTTCTAGCGTTAAACGCCCAGAATGGTGCCAGACTGGGCGTTAAACGCCCATTTGCTGCCCTTACTGGCGTTTAAACGCCAGCAGGATCTTCCTCCAGGGTGTGCTGTTTTTCTTTCTGCTTTTCATTCTGTTTTTGCTTTTTCAATTGATTTTGTGACTTCTCATGATCATCAACCTACAGAAAACATAAAATAACAAGGGAAAATAGATAAAATATAACATTGGGTTGCCTCCCAACAAGCGCTTCTTTAATGTTAGTAGCTTGACAGTGGGCTCTCATGGAGCCTCACAGATGTTCAGAGCAATGTTGGAACCTCCCAACACCAAACTTAGAGTTAGAATGTGGGGGTTCAATACCAAACTTAGAAGTTGGTGGTGGCCTCCCAACACCAAACTTAGAGTTTGACTGTGGGGGCTCTGTTTGACTCTGTTTTGAGAGAAGCTCTTCATGCTTCCTCTCCATGGTTACAGAACGAGAACCTTGAGTCTTATAGTTTGCACTGTCTGCAAGCCATGGAGCTTCCTGAATAGCAAATAATTGCTCATCCGGAAAGGTTTCAGAGATCTCAGTAGGAGGGAGGGATGCTCCTGCTACTGGTTCTATCCGGGACAGGTGATCAGCTACTTGATTCTCTGTCCTTTTTCTGTCTCTTATTTCTATATCAAACTCTTGCAGAAGCAACACCCATCTTATGAGCCTGGGTTTTGAATCCTCCTTTGTGAGTAGATATTTAAGAGCAGCATGGTCAGTGTACACAATCACTTTTGATCCTACTAAATAAGATCTGAACTTGTCAATGGCATAAACCACTGCAAGTAACTCTTTTTCTGTGGTTGTGTAGTTCTTCTGTGCATCATTTAAAATACGGCTGCCATAATAAATGACGTGCAGAAGCTTACCATGCCTTTGTCCCAATACTGCACCAATGGCATGGTCACTGGCATCACACATTAGTTCAAATGGTAATGTCCAGTCTGGTGCAGAGATGACTGGTGCTGTGACCAGCTTAGCTTTCAGAGTTTCAAACGCCTGCAGACACTCATTATCAAAAATAAATGGAGTGTCAGCAGCTAGCAGATTACTCAAAGGTTTTGCAATTTTTGAAAAATCCTTTATGAACCTTCTGTAGAATCCTGCATGCCCCAGAAAGCTTCTGATTGCCTTAACATTGGCAGGTGGTGGTAATTTTTCAATTACCTCTACCTTTGCCTTATCCACCTCTATTCCTCTGCTTGAAATTTTGTGCCCAAGGATAATTCCTTCAGTCACCATAAAGTGACATTTCTCCCAGTTTAAAACCAGGTTAGTCTCTTGGCACCTTTTTA
>NC_029774.3:100810833-100811257 GCF_000817695.3 Arachis duranensis | reverse complement strand
ATTTCCAGTACCACAAAGTCAGTTGGAAAAGCGAATGGTCCAACTTTGACAATCATATCCTCTATTATGCCTGATGGATATTTAATGGAGCCATCAGCAAGTTGGAGGCATATCCGGGTTGGTTTGACTTTTCCAGTCAACCCAAGCTTTCTGATAGTGGATGTAGGTATTAGATTGATGCTTGCTCCAAGATCACATAGGGCTGTCTTGGTGCAGGCACCTTCTAATGTGCATGGTATCATAAAGCTTCCTGGATCTTGAAGCTTTTCTGGTAAGCTTTTCAGAATGACTGCACTGCATTCTTCAGTGAGAAACACTCTTTTAGTTTCTCTCCAATCCTTCTTATGACTTAAGATTTCTTTCATGAACTTAGCATAAGAAGGTATTTGCTCAAGTGCCTCTGCAAACGGAATCTTTATTTCAA
>NC_029774.3:100809037-100809808 GCF_000817695.3 Arachis duranensis | reverse complement strand
ATGCTACTCCCATATGCAGCTGTAATGGGGTTAGCATATGACCCCAGAGTCCTTCTGGACTGATCAATCCCACTTAGGTCCATAATGGATAAAGGGAAATGATATGGATTGCAAATAGATAAATTTTGTTTGTTTGTTTTTTTTGAATTAACCGAAAAAATAAAACAAAAACAAAAGGAAATTAAAATAAAAAAAATTCGAAAATTAAAAAGAAAATAAGTTCAAAGCAAATTGAGAACTGAATCAATTAGTTAATTAAAAAGATTTTGAAATAAGCAATTAAGAAGATATGATTGAAAAATTTTATGAAGAAGATTTGATTTTTGAAATGAGGAGAGAGAAAAACAACAAAATGACACCAAACTTAAAATTTTTAGAAAATCAAACACTAATTTTTTGAAAATTTTAAGGGAAAAACAAAAAGAGGACACCAAACTTAGAATTTTTACGGATCAAAAAGGGACTAAACACATGCAAATTCGAAAATTTAAAAGAAAAACAAAAGCATGCAATTGACACCAAACTTAAAATATGAAACTAGACTCAACTAAAAGACTCTAAACAAAAAAAAAACAAAAACAGTCCTAATCTAAGCAACAAGATAAGCCGTCAGTTGTCCAAACTCGAACAATCCCCAGCAACGGCGCCAAAAACATGGTGCACAAAATTGCAATCACACTTTTGCAATCCCGCACAACTAACCAGCAAGTGCACTGGGTCGTCCAAGTAATACCTTACGTGAGTAAGGGTCGATCCCACGGAGATTGTCGG
>NC_029774.3:100789169-100808503 GCF_000817695.3 Arachis duranensis | reverse complement strand
TTATGCCAGTTCCAGCGTTAAACGCTGGAAATTCTTAGGCTGATTTGCCACGCCGGTTTGGGCTATCAAATCTTGGGAAAAGTATGGACTATCATATATTGCTGGAAAGCCCAGGATGTCTACTTTCCAACGCCGTTGAGAGCGCGCCAATTGGGCTTCTGTAGCTCCAGAAAATCCACTTCGAGTGCAGGGAGGTCAGAATCCAACAGCATCTGCAGTCCTTTTCAGTCTCTGAATCAGATTTTTGCTCAGGACCCTCAATTTCAGCCAGAAAATACCTGAAATCACAGAAAAACACACAAACTCATAGTAAAGTCCAGAAAAGTGAATTTTAGCTAAAAACTAATAAAAATATACTAAAAACTAACTAAATCATACTAAAAACATACTAAAAACAATGCCAAAAAGCGTATAAATTATCCGCTCATCAATAATGTCAGCATAAAAAAATCTGAGAAAAAAAGTCTCATTAGTAAAGGTTGCTTGGAATCTTGCCGGAATCGAGGAACATATGTTAGAGCTTGAATTGGAGATGATGAAGGGCTAACCGCACTTATTCTTGAAAAACTAAATTTTGGGGACAAAATTCTTAATTAGGTGAGTAGGATTATTCGACAAATTAATAAATAATTAATTAATATATTAATTACAAGCTAAGGGATCAGGAAATTAAATTTCATAATTTAAAGAAGTAAAAATATTTAAAATACAAATTAAAACACTAAGTTTAAAGGTTTTGGCTCAAAATTGGGCCAACGAGCCGAACCGATTGAACCGGACCCGTATTGGGTGCAAGGCCCAACATATAAAAGTCAAATCAGCCACTATCCCCCTTCATTCTTGGTGATCCATGCTAAAGATAGAAGAGAGCCAAGGAACCCTAACCTCAAAATCACCTCCAACTTCACTCTTCCGTAACTTTCAATCCGGAGCTTCAATCGCCGCACCGTTTGCGATCATGCAACCATCTCGTCAAGCTCTTTAATTCCACCCAAACAAAATGGTAAAGATTCTTGAATTTCATGCCCTGTTCTTCCCTTATACATAATTGCATTTTTGGTTGTGGGTGTTAAGAAATTTTATGATTTTGATATTCTAGGGTTACTCTAGTGCGAGATATAGTTGGATTTCATCCAATTTCTCATAGTGGGTAAAGGTGAAGAACTCTTATTTTCTTTGATTTTTTCAATTTATGAAGTTAGGTATTAAAATTGTAGTTGTATATGAAATTAGGTTGAATATATGTGAAGTTGATGTCAAATTGGTGAAATGGAGTGCTAGAATTGAAACTCTGATAGTTGGAAGCTTGTCAAGTGGACTTTGGAGACTTGAAAACTTGTGGAAACAAGATCTTGAGGTGTTTTGTGGCTTGGGAGAAAATCGGCCAAGGTATGGTTTTGGTTTCCTGTAGTTAATCTATAATGTTACGTGAAAATTTAGGCTAGTTGCCATAATAATATAGGATTTGAATGCTTTGAATTGCTGGATTTTGGTAGATTAGATATGTTATATTACTACAATGTGATATCGATAATGATTGATGATCAAATTGGTGAAACTATTAGAATTATGTGTAAAACTGATTGAACTAATTGATGAATTTAGGTGTTGAAGCGATTGAGAAGTAGATGTAGACTGTGTGATAGTATGTAGAGTATTGGTATTGATTTGGTAGTGGTTGGTTTGGTTTTGGATTGAAAATTTTTGAAAACTAGAAGAGTTGGCAAATTTTGGTAAAAATAGAATTTTAACCAATTTTGAAGGGACATAACTTGGCCCTTGAAGTTTGGAATTAACTGAGCTTTATTTCAAATTAAAGATGGTTATGAGAGCTTTAAAACGATATAAAGATGAGAAAAATTGGAGTTTTGTAGAGAAAGTTATAAATGCCAAAATTTAGGTATAAAAAGAACTAAACTCTCTGATGTTGTAGAAAACCAGAAATTCTTGTTTGTGTGCCCACGCATACTACCGTGTGCATGCACGGTCCAGAACGTGTGTCAAGACTCGTGCGTGCGCACAAAGGGTGTGCATACGCACACCCTGGAATTTTACAAGTTATGCGTACGCTCAGGCTGGGAATTCATTCTAGTTCATGCGTACACACAGCAATGATGCGTACGCACGATCCTTATTTTCACATAAAACTCTATTTTTAACTGTTTGACCTTTTCGGCAAGTTTTTAGGTTTTGAAATAATAACAAACATATTGGGAAGGTTAAATTGATATTGAGCGAGATTGTGGAGTGGAGAACTAAGTTAGTGACGAACCAATACTATTGAATGAGGTAATGATGATATGAATTATGTGAATAAATATATTTATGAATGTTAGAGACTTTGAGAGATGATTGATGACAATGATGATATTGATCGATTATGATAGTAACTATGGACGGAGTGAGATAAGATTACGAATGAAGTGGATAAAAAGACAATGAATGTGATAAGTTTGGCAAGGACGGTGATCGATTCTGTTTGTCTACAATTTCTCCTTGGTTGCGTTGTGATAGGGCACATATTTTCTCTAATGGTGACAGGGCACTCTCCCTTTAATGGTGAGCCGATGTACTGAGATTATTGCCAGCAATAAAGAGACAATGCCCGAGTTAGCTACCAGACATGTCGAATTTAATTGTATAATCAACAGATGAGCTCATCAGCCATAGGGCAGACATGCATCATATGCACTTGTATGTTTTGTTTGAGTATGCATTTTTTTTGGCTTGCTTATTTGCTTAACTGTAATTAAATACTACTTGATCTATTTACTGTATTTGTTTCTGTATTTGTGTTTTTCTTGTATGACTTGTATGTGTTTGTTTCTGAGAGATCCCTCATACTGGCAGAAGTGACACGGAGGGTTGTTCCACTTGGTGATTAGGAATTTTGTAGAGAACTAATTAGGAAGAGTTAGACTAGACCCCTTAGATATAGTTACTTTATTTCTGGTTTAGTGAGAACTCTAGGATTTGATTTGAATTATTGGAGATTTTGGAATGCCTTCAGCTTCTCGAAACATTATTTATTATCTATATGGGCATCTTTACCATACTGAGAACCTCCAATTCTCATTCCATATATATTGTTGTTTTTCTTATGCAAGACGTGAGGCTCCTCGCTGAGCGTGCTGGAGATTCACTTGACGCAAAGACTAAGTAGTTTTGGGAACTTTTATTAGGTATCTAGTTTATATATATGTATAGGTGTTCCCACCTTGTTTATATTTGTATCTTAATCCTCCTAGAGGTTGACTTGGAGAACTAGAATTTGTATTTTATCTTTTGAAAAATACTTTGGGATGTATATATGTATAAATATACTCTAGCCGGCCTTTGCTTTGTAGGTCGAGTCTGGAGCTAGTTATGTGTATCTTTAGCACTCTATATCATATGTATATTAACCTTTTCATGTGCTATTATTTGTTTCTTGTACGCTTAATCGTTTCGAGTGCGAGGCGTTATCTGTTTGTTTTGTTTAATTTTTCTTCAAGGCTCCTAGTTAAACTTCTTTTCATATATACCTATGTATGTATTTTTACTTTTAGAGGTCATAATACCTCACCAGCTCTGATTTACAAACTTAAGTGTAAAGTTCGGTGTAGTAGGATGTTACAATTTGTCCTTAAACTCTAGTTTATTGTTGAATGTATAAGAAAGAGAGATGGTAGTTTATTGAGTAGAAAATCTTTAGACGAGTCTTTGAACCCCAAAGGAAAAATTTAAAGATATATCTTGATATTTCAAAACATATATGACTAAGAAGATTTTTTAATATGAAATTGCATATAAGTAAGTAAAAAATGGTTTTCTTGAAAGTAAAATAATAAAAAAAGTACGAGCTTTTATAAAAATAGACTTTCCTGAGATGTCCATTGACCAGGTGCTTTTATATCTATTAAATTTGTGGCATTTTCTTCTCCTATTGAGAACCTTCAGGTTAAGTTTTCACCCCTTTACAGTCTTATGTTTTTCAGAAAATGGACGACGAAGCATATGAAGAGTTTACTGAGCTTTTGGGATGTGTATTAGTTTATTTGTAAAGCAAATTTGTTTTATTATCTCATATGTTTTTTCTCGCCTTTATTATTGTTATAAATTTTATACAAAGGGATAGGATTTGTAATTATATAATATATGATTGTATATTACTTATATAAATTAATCATGTAAATGTAAAAGTGTTGTGATAATTTACGTGTGTGTATGTATGTATTTATAAAAGAGAAATATTACCGGTTTTTCAAAGAAAAGTCAATAAGATTTTTAGGTAAAGGCTCCTACTTATTATAGTTATATATAGAAGTCGTTGAATCTCCTTGTTATCAAAGTGTCGCAGTCGCAAGCGTGACATTCGATGAGGGTGTTACAATACACATATAGTACAGTATAAATGATATCCTTTTTTTGTCTCTAATATACCAAATTTCTCTAATGTTTAATTTAATTAAATTTTAATTTTAACTTTAAAATAAAATTTAATTTTATCCTTCAATAATATCTATTTTTTTACGATAGATATTTATTAGAAAGTAATGTGATTAAAAGTAAAATTAAATAATAAATTTATTTAGAATAAAAGTAATGTGATTAAGAATAATTTACTTAGATGTGATTAAAAACTAATTGAATAATTATCTACTCTAAAAGTTAAGATTATTTCAGAATAAAATTAAAATTTATTTCAAAGTTAAAAATAAAATTTAATTAAATTAATTAAATGTTAACAAAGTTTGGTACATTAAAGAAAAAAAAAGTATAATGTATCCTTTAATGAATATGTATCATGCTCTTTTTTTCTGAAAAAGTTATCTATGTGTCATTCTACAAGCATTTTATGATAAGTAAAAATTTTTAAGAGTAAAATTAAAAAAAAATTTACTTAAAATAAAAGTAATTTACATAGAGTAACGTGAAATCTTGGACTTTTCTAATGTGACTATAAAATCTTTTACGTATACAGATTTTATAAAGATTTTACATATAAAATTTTTTTCTAACGTTCATCCAAGCATGGACGGACATACGGGGACGAGTGGGGGCCTCGGCCCCCCAACTTTTTTATAAAGAAGTTTAATAGTAATAAATTATTAAGTATGATTTAATTTTTTAAAAAATTTATTTAGTATTTAGTCTAATATAAATAAAAATTCAGTCTAATTTAAATATTAATAATTTCTAATATTTAAAAAATAAGTAACAATATATTAAAAGAATTTGAAAAGAAATTATTACTAATATTTTTTAATTAAATAAAATTCTTCAATCATCATAAAGTGGATTTTTTTCTTCTTCTGAGCATCCTTCTTGATTCATTTGGTATTAATTCTCTTTGTTTTAATTACTACAACTGAGAGATTTTTTTTAGCTATGAATATTGTGAAGAATAACTCAGAAACAAAATGAAAGATGAATTTCTTGCATTTTGTCTTTTAATTATATTGAAAAGAAAATTACTGAAAAATTTGACACAAATTTTATTATCGATAAATTTTATGATACGAAGAATCCACATCGACCATTTCATTAATAAAAAGTACATACATATTTTTTGTACTTTAAAATATATTCTCTATCAGTATATTTTTGTAATACATTTACATTATATAATTTTTTATATAATTTTTTAATATTATATATATTATTGTGTCATCCCTGCATCCAAGGAATTTGATTCAAAATATTCACCCAACTGTTTTTAATTAAAAAGGCATGAGAGTATAACTGCATAAAAATGGTGTGAAAACCAGCTTAGAATTGGACATGTTCATACTGTATATATTACTACTTTCTTGCATGCTGCTAACTACCAATCTACCATCACTTCTAATTTCTTAATTTTGAAACATACAATGCTCTTTCTTCTCGCTTTGAGTTTTGATTGCGCTCTGCACCTCTAACCATTCCGTTCAAACTTAAATAAATTGGTTTGTCTATGTTATTTTTCTTCTTGTGTTCTCTGTATATGTATCAATGTGTATAATAATTCAATTTCTTTTTTAATGTTAACTTCAACTATACTTCTTTGTGTTAGTTAAGTATGTGTTGTTTGTTTCTTATTGGTTTATAAATTTGTATTTATAATTCTTTCTGTTCTAAACAAGAATAATTGCTATGATCACAAATTAACGAGTATACGACATTATAGATGTTTTGTTTGTGTATATTTTTGAGAAATCCCTTTAACGGGTGAAAGAGGCGTTGAGAGTTGTTCTACTTGGTGATAAAAAAATTTACAAAGAGTAGAAAATAAATAGTTAAATTAGAATTTTTTAGATATAGTCACCATGATTTTGGTTTAGTGAAAACTTTAGGATAAGAATATGAGTTATTGAAATTTTGGAATGCCTCTGATTTTCTGAAACATTATTTATTATCTATACTGGAACATTTATCATATGTATTGTGTTTGTTCTGTTTTGTTTATCATGTGTTTTAATCTTAACTATTTGAGTGTGATGCGATTTTTGAGTTCTGTTTTGTTCAACTTTTTTTTTAAGGCTCTAGATAAACTCATTTTTTATATATACCTATGTACGCATTTTACTTTTAGAGGTCGTAATATTTCACCACCTCTAATTTATGAACTTAAGCCTAAAATTCTGTGTGGTAAAGTGTTACAATTGTATTTTAGTGTTGCAAGATATTATAACACCTAGAATTAGGGTAGGATACCGTGAATCATTGCACATAGAACTTTTTCTCTTTTCTATCTATGTTGACATTTTCATTTTACTTTTAGGTCGGACCCAGGGAATCTATGTTGTTAGTCGAAATGATGATGACGAATCACTTATTACTACTCGAAGTGAACTAATTAAGTGATGCTGCAAGCTGGGAAACTATTAATGATGAAATGGAAGTCCAAAGAGATTTATTACTTTTTACACGGATACTTTTGTTATTAGTGAGTCTTCAAGTTGTTTCTTATTGAGAGGACCACTGTAAGATCTGGTACTTTTAAAAATTTAAATATGAATAGGTTATAGTTTATTTTATTAAGTTTGAATTTTATATTTTTAAGAATTATTTTATTAAAATTAATTAAAAAATTATGAAATAAGTTTATTTTTTATCAATCATAATTTTTTATTATAATTAAATATTTTATATAATTTTAATAATTAAAAAATAAAAAATTATATAATTTAATTTAAATAACTTATATTATAAATAAGTTACAATTTATTTTATTAATTAAAGAACTCTTTATTCAATAATGTGAAATAATAAACAGAAAAATTTATCTAAAGTTCTTTAACATGCAAAATTTGTATGTCTTTCATATCATTGTTCTTCTGTTTTCACATATCCTTAATGCATCTAGAATATATATTCGAATATAGATATGGTTAGCTGTTAACTATTATGCTATTAGCAGGGGTGTGCATGGTCTGACCGACTCGAAGACCCGACCCGGCTCCGAATAATTTAGGGTCTATTTTGGTGTGATTTCACTGGATCTATGGTCGAGTAAGGGTCTAAAAATAGACCTGGTCATTATTTCGGGTCGGGTTTGGGCTATGGCTCAGGTCACCCGAACTCGGTTTAATAGCCCGGTCATCATACACAATTAATATTTTGTGTTATTAGTGATGGATGATGGCTATTCTTATGTGGAATTTAAGTATTGTAAACCTTAATATTTTGTATTATTAGTTATTATAAGACTATAAGTTAATGTTTTATGTTTGAAATGCATAAGATTTTAGACTAATGCAAAATATTGTGTTATTTGTATTGATTTAAATATTTGGTGCTATTAGACAATATTAGTATTGATTATGGTTATGCTTTACTTTTAGAGAAGAGTTGGTTCTTGTTATATTTTTCTAAGTGAATTTTACCATGTCAAATAATGGTTGGATTCTTGAAAATTTGGATATTTTCACATGCTAGCTTATAAGAAGGTATCAAGGTAATGTAATGTTAACGGCTCGATTTTAACCCGGTTTTTACCCGGTATAATCGTGGCCTGAAAGTGTATAGGTTTCATTGGTTTTAAGGCCGGGTTCGGGTCTAATAAATAGGCCCGGTATATATTTCGGGTTGGGTTTGAGTCACATCAAATCCGATTTCACCTGACCCATGCACACCCTTAGCTATTGGGTTCTCTCATTTGGAAAATATAAAGATAATTACATTGATTTCGCTCTCATACATTATCTGTTTAAAAAGTATGAATGACACATGAATGAAACTGCACAATATATAAAGTTTGGCAGTAGCTAAGGACGGATACATAGGGGCAAGTAGAGGCCTGCCCTCCCCCAGCTTTTTATATAAAAAAAATTTAGTAGTAAAATTTAAGAAGTCCAACCCAATAAAATATAATGATTTTTAAATTTTTTTTAAAATTCCTAAATTGGCTAAACAGAAACACTAGATTATCTTTCTTCCTTATTCCTTTTGACATTTAGTATTCTTTTGAAATTGAAGCCATAGCCCATAGTCAAGCGCCCATGCTGCCCTCCACTCCACTGAGTCATTGACCACTGTCTCACAACGATACAACTACAAGGTACATTTTATTATATATTTTAAATTTTAAATTTTTTTATTATATATCTTAAATAGTTACTCTACACTCTATTGTTCTTGTTGATATATCTCTGTGTGACTGTGTATAGCCTAAATAAACATGTTTGTTTAAAGTTTATGAGTTACCACTATTTAATTTAATTTTTATTTAGATTTAGATTCACATTGTACAGAAGATGGAAAATTAACAAAGATCTTTTAATTTTCAACAATTATCAAACCATTTTTAATAGTTAAACATCTACTGTTATTTTTAAATAACTTTAACAATGAAATTATTACTTTTATAAACATTGCACACCTAGTACTAGTAGTTTTTGAATAGATGTCACTGTGAGTAAATGCCACTTTGAGTTCTATTTCATTGATGCTGTATGTCTAGTAGTTTTTTATTTTTTAATTTTAGTAAAATTGATAGTGACTTAGTGAAAAAATATTGCTAATTTGTTATTGATGTTTAATTAATAAAAAATATTTAGACTTTATTTATTTATGTGAGTATATAATTATTTAAATTTTTTTCACGTAAAAAGAAACTTGAACATTTTATGATGAGAAAGAAAAGTAAAATTGATACAATTTTTAAGAGAAAAGCTACTGATAATGTTAGAGTTCAAACAAGTAAACCCTCTAATCTTATTTCACAAGAAGTTCATATAAGTGAACTCTCTAATCTTATTCAAAATACACATCAACATGAAGGCAAAATTCTAAGATTAGAAAGAGATGTTGATACCTCTTTACTAGAAAGGGATCTAGGAAAGCGACGTCCAATTTGGCAGTATAATATCAATGAACGTGATAAGATTCATAGAGCATACATAATAGCTGGGCCATACCAACCAACAAATATTAGTTATCCAGCTTCTGGTAATAACAATCACCGTCGATATTTTCAATCTTCTTGATTTAAGAAAATTTCAAGTTAGTTAGAATATTCACCAGAAAAAGATGCTGGTTATTGTTTGCCTTGCAACTTGTTTAGTAAACATTAGGGTGCTCGCAATGATGGAAAAAATGCATTTCAGAGTTAGGATTTAGTAATTGGAAGAAAATAAACAATGGAGTGAATTGTGCATTTGTATGTCACGGGATTCTATTCCTAATTCTCCCCATAATTTATGTGTGAAATCTTGTGATAATTTAATGGCTCATTCTAAGCATATAGACAAAGTTCTTGATAGGCATAGTGATGAAACTATTGCAAATAACTGCTTAAGGTTGAAGACATCTATTGATGCTATTTGATGGCTTGCATTTCAAGCATGTGCATTTAAAGGCGACGATGAAAGTCCTGGATCTTTGAATAGGGAAAATTTTATTGAGTTAATTAAGCTTTTAACTTCATGTAATCAGAATGTTAATAATGTTATCCTTGAAAATGCTCCTGGAAATGCTCAATATATATATCTCCCGGTGTTCAAAAAGATATATTGCATATCTTTGCTAGAAAAGTGCGTGCAACAATTCGAAAAGAAATTGGTGATTCTAAATTTTGTATAATTATTGATAAAGCAAGAGATGAGTCAAAGCGAGAACAAATGTTTGTGGTTTTGAGATTTGTAGACAGGCACGGTTGTGTTCAAGAAAGATTTTTTGATCTTATGCATGTTTTTGATACGTGTCCTTTGACATTGAAAACAGAAATTTCATCAGTTCTTTCTCGTCATAATCTTAATGTTCAAAATCTTAGGGGACAAGGGTATGATGGAGCTAGTAATATGCGTGGTGAATGGAATGGATTGCAAGCTCTATTTTTGAAAGATTGCCCTTTTGCTTATTACATTCATTGTCTTGCTCATCGATTACAATTAGCACTTGTTTCTACAGCCAAAGAAGTTTGTTATGTTCATCAATTCTTTTCAAAATTTATCCTAATTGTGAATGTTGTGACTGTTTCTCCTAAACGTCATGATCAGTTAAGGGTTGTTCAAGCAAATAATGTTGCAAACTTAATTGCTAATGATCAAATTGTGACAGGTAGTGGACTTAATCAAATTGGTACTTTGTAAAGAGCTGGAGATACTAGATGGGGTTCTCATTTGAATTCTGTACGTATCTTGTTATGCATATTTGATGCTACTTGTGAAGTTTTTGAAAAAAGTATTGAAGAAGGTAAATTTCTCCACTTGTGGTGATGCTAGTGCTGCTTATGATGCTATCACATCCTTTGAATTTTTCTTTGTTTTGCATTTGATGAGAAATATTTTGGGAGTTAGTCATGATCTTTGTCAAGCTTTGTAACGAAAAAATCAAGACATATTGAATGCTTTAACTCTGGTTTCTACTACCAAGACTTTAATCCAACGAATGAAAGAATCAAGTTGGGAGGCTTTCATAAAAGAAGTTATATTATTTTGTCAGAAACATGAAGTTGAAGTTCCTTATATGAATGCATTGCATATTCCTAGAAGAGGCCGAACTCGCAAAATTATTGACCAAATTTCAGTGGAGCATCATTACCGTGTTAATTTATTTCTTGCTGTAATTGATACACAGTTGCAAGAGCTTAATGAAAGATTCAATGATAATATGGTAGAATTTCTTACTTTAAGTTCAACTTTAGATCCCAGAGAAAATTATAAGCTCTTCAGTGTCAACCAAGTATGTGAATTAGTAGAACGGTTTTATCCAGGCAACTTCAGTGACCAAGAGAAATTTTACATTAGAATGCAAGCTCAACATTATGAACTTATTGTTCCTATTCATGTTGAGTTAACTAACTTGTGCACAATTTCAGAGTTATGTCAAGGATTAACGAAGACAGGAAAGTCTTTAACATGTTCTTTGATTGATCGTTTGATTCGCTTGGTATTAACTCTCCTTGTTTCAACTGCTACAATTGATAGATCTTTTTCACCTATGAATATTGTGAAGAATAGACTCAGAAACAAAATGAAAGATGAATTTCTTGCTAATTATCTTTTGATTTATATTGAGAAGAAGTTTGCTGAAAGATTTAACACCGATTCTATTATCGATGAATTTTATGATATGAAGAATCGACGTGTACCACTTCGTTAGTAAAAAGTATACATATTTTTTTGTACTTAAATATATATTCTCTATTGGTATATTTTTATAATACATCTTACATTATACACATTTTTTTAATATTATATATGTTATTGCTCTCCCCTAACGATAACATTTTTGGATCCGTCCCTGGCAGTAGCAGTAGCATGATTATGACCTTTTTTTTTTACATTTAAGCATGGCAAACCTAATTTCATTTGTTGTTAGTTTGTTAGAATTCATCACTTAGTTGTAATTTCAGTTTATTAATTAGTTAATTGATTAATTATAATTGCTAAAATAGGAAAAGAAAAATTTAATTATATATGGATTAATTATAATCATGTTTACACATTATTACAATTTTTTAAATTATTTTTCATGTAATTATACAGAATAATTTTAGAGATGTTAACGAAGATTCAGATGCTTATTATGATATTTTATTGGCAAAGATGGAGTGTTGAGAATTGAAAGATGGTTTATTGACAATGATTTTTATTGACAATAATTTTTGGTTTTTCGTACTTTATTATTAGTAGTAAATTTTAAGTGGTCTCATGCATATTTTGATATGGGTATGTTTAATTTGGTGTGTGATGTATGAATATTCAAAATTATGATCATCTCAATATTTTTGGTTCATTATAAATATATTTTGTTTAAGTATAATTTTTATTATTTAAAAAAATTGTATAATATCATAATATGATTATAATACCAATATATTATACATATACCTTAGACGAGCTAGTATTAATATATAGGATTACATAGGGTTAAGATTAACAAAAAAGGAATTCTGATTTTGATTAGTAAAAAATTTTATTTAAGTTAATAAACTAAATTAATTTTAAATAAAAAATTAATTTTAAAAAAGAATCAGTTTTTACATGAAAAAAAAAAATTTTGTACATAAAAATCTATTTTTATTTAAAAAATTAGTTTTTGCACATAAAAAATAATTTTTATCTAAAAATTGATTGTTCTTTTCAAAAAACTTATTTTTTATTTAAATTATATAAATTAATTATAACTTATAAATTATTTTTTAATATTTTAAAAGATCAATTTTAAAAGATACGATAATGATATTAAATTTGTAAAGTTGATTTAAAAATAAAATAATGACTTTTTATTAATAACTAATATTACTACTAGTTATATTATAATTTTTATTATTTTAAAAATAAAATAATACATGAAAATATATGAGAAGCCAAATATAATTTAGTGTTAATTCTATAATGATATTTAATTTGTAACGTTGATTTAATCATTTAACGATGACTTGTTGATTTAAAGATATGCCATTTGTTATTGTCAAATAGAATAGGATAAAAAATTTGAAAAAATGGTGAAGATGGGCATTGAACTCAGATACATAGATTGAAAGTATATCAATTTAACTAAATAAGCTAACTTTATTTTCTTTAAATTAGAACTACTAATATTTTTACAAAAGCTTTGGGGGGGCCATGGGCTCCCATTGCCTCAATAAAGCTCCGCCATTGTGAGGTACCTAAAGCTATGCTTTTATAGAGTAGTTATAGGTATACAATGTTGTTAGATTTTTAAGGTGATACAATAGCAAAAATAAGTGTAGCCTATTCTTATGAATTCTGGTAAGCATGTGCGATGAAAAGCGTAGCCTTCAGTCATGAAACGCATTACTTGAAAAGCGCATCCTATGCCCAAACGCCAAAAGTGTAGCTTTTGATACAGAAAAACATAGCATTTGAGAGTAGGCAGTGGCCGAATAGGCATCCCCCACTAAAGCGTCTCCAAAGCAAAAAAAGCATAGTCTTGGCCAAAGGCATCATTTTCTATCTTTAGCTACGCTTTTCAAGAATAGCAAAATGAGTAATTTTCTTGTAGTGTAATGTGCTACTATTTTTTGAATGTATTATTAACGTACAAAAAATGAGAGAAGAAGAGCACGTGAGCAAGAGTTTGAGGGTGAAACATTGTAAGGAAGACGGCCACGCCATCAGAAGGGATAAGGGGGAGAGTGTGGGAGGATGTGCATCCGATGTCAAAAAGAGTTCTTCTCAAGAGGGTTTAGAAAAGCCACCCAAGGTCTCTTTTAGAGATAAGGTCATTGGTGCAGAGAAGTCTAAGGCTTTTGCATTAGTAGGTTTTTATTTGGAGATGGTATTACAACGATGACAGGTAAACAAGGTGATTCTCGTCCACTGAGTATTATTTTAACGAAAGAGGTGAAGGGCTGCTTGGCTGAACCATAAAAGGAAGCCATCGTGATCAAGGTACTGGATAATCATTATGGTACATGGCTCTTATGCATAAGTTTCAAATAGTATAGTGCATCAAAGGAGAGTTTGATTTGTTGGACATGGAATTTGGGTATTTTTGGTTAAATTCAATGTTGCCGCAGATCGTGAGAAGGTCATGCTTGGTGGCCCTTGGTTGATCGACAGTCACTACTTTGCACTAAAGCTATGGGATGTGGACTTTAGGCCATCTAAACAATCCTTCGAATCAACGCTATTATGGATTCAGGTCTAGGGACTTCCGATTTGGTGCTATCATGAACAAGCAATGCTGCGAATTGCATCTACAATAGGAGTTCTGGTGAAAGTGGACTTGGCCACAAAGCTTACAAAGAGAGATATGCTCGAGCTTGTGTTCAAATTAACCTAGGGTTACTAATAATCAAACATATTATGTGGAGGGCACTCAAGAAGTGGAGTATGAGAGTTTACAGTTAATTTGTTCTACTTGTACATAGTATGGGCATGACAAATCATTGTGCATGGAGAAAGAATACTCAGAAGGGAAGGGTAATGCTTTCGGTGATGGAAAGAATTATGAAGCCCTGACACCGATGTCACACAATGATTAAGAAATTCAAAAAGAGGTTGAATCAGAAGCTCATGATTTGGGCAAGGATTCTCGTGATATGGGCAAGAAATCAGAAGTTGTTAAAGGAAAGGATACGGGAGTGGGATCATCGGCTCCTCACATGCATGATGTTCACATTAATGAGGCATGCATAGATGATGGAGAAGGCTGGTAACAAGTTCTTTCTAAGAAAAAATGGGTCTTAAGTCAAGTTTAAAGGCCCAAGATCCAATTTGCATGGTGATAGATGCAAATTAATTGGAATTAGGATGGGACAGCGAGGAAAACATGAAAATGTGTCATCTTCATCGCATAGAACTCCTGCATGTCGTGAAATTTTTCTCCAGAAGCCCCCTAATCTTCCTCCCTGCAGAACTACTCAGTTGATAGAAATGGCAGCGCAACAGAGGGCACCTCAGTAGATGGAAGAATGGTGGCGGGTGCAGCATTGGGGCATCCAAGGGTGGCAATTATTGTGGATCAGAGAGCGCTAGCATCACAAGACAAACTATCTGTTGAGGTTGGTGATTCTATTTAGAGTATTATGTTCTTATTTATTTTGTCCCTATTTTTTACGAATAGTTTAAATATGATTATTTTGCATATTAGGGTGCTTCTCATAAGTTAGTCCGAGTGCATTCTAAGAAACTTGTTAAAAAATTTAGACCTGTTTTTTTATTATGGTTGAAACTCACTTTTCTTTTTAACTTTTGAAATCATTCTAAAAATGGCTTAGGTATCACTCTGTTGGTATATTGGAAGCGAAGGGGCATAAAAGGGGTATTTGGTTTCTATCATCTATGCAGGGTGCTTGTTGTAAGTTTATTGATGCTTTTGATCAGGGTGTTACGGTTAAGGTTTAGTTTGATAATTTGATTTGGAGGTGTTGTGGTATTTATGGTATCCCCCAAATTAATAAAAGGGTTCTTCTTTGAAATTATCTTGTTGCTTAGTCCATGATTTTCCAAGGACCTTGGATTGTTCTTGGTGATTTTAATAAAGTCATATTTTCTCATGAATTAAGGGTTGCCAATTTTCTCATCAAAGAATAGACAGGTTTGCTGCTTTATTAAGCGATAGTGGTTTGTTTAATTTGAAGACTCTTGGAAGATAGTTCTCTTGGTACAGGAGGGTAAAAAACTTATGTTGACGTGACAAAAAAGTTTGACCGGGTTTGTATAAATAGTGGTTGGTTACCTATCTTTCTAGAGGCTTATGCAGAAGTTTTAAATGTGCTTCAGTTTGATCATTGTCCTATCCTAGTGCATTGTAAAGGTCGTCCTCACCCTAAAAGGAATCAACCTTTTCAATTTATTGTTGCTTGGGTTACTCATCCCGGGTACAGGAATTTTGTGAACTAATCATGGTGGTCTGGCAATGGAGGAATTCATGGCAAGCTTTCGGAAGTGTTGAAGAATTCCTTAGAGTTTAATTTGAAGGTGTTTGGTAATATTTTTGTTAGAAAATGTGAATTGGAGCACCAGATTAATACTTTGTAGAAGCGTTTGGAAGTAGTGGATAACATTTATTTGTATCAGAAAGAGAAAGAATTTATTGATGATTATAATAATACTCTAGTGCAAGAAGAGCTCCTATGGTTCCAAAAGTCTAGAGAATAGTGGGTAAGGTTCAGAGATCCAGATTCTTTCATGTTCAAACTCTTGTGCGAAGGAAGTATATTAAGACTTATTGCCTTTCTTCAAGGATGGGGTATGGGAGACGAACCCGAAGGTTCTGAGTCAGGAAGTAGAGTCTTTTTACAAAAGCTTATTCTATCATTTGGATGATGTTGATTTGGGTTGTCTTGGTGGGGTGCCTCTCCCTTCTCTACATGAAGAAGCTTATGATGATCTTACAACGCCAGTTACTATGGAGAAAGTAAGGACAACTGTTTTTCACATGAATCTTTTTAAAGCTCTCTGGGTCCTGTTGGGTTCCAAGCTTTCTTCTTCAAGATATATTGGGAGATCATTGGTCCTGATGTTTGGGATATGGTTAAGCAGGCGTTCTCCGGTGTTGCTTTTGATCCAAGGATGATGGAAACTTTACTGGTTCTTATTCTGAAGGTTGAAACATTGGTATCTATGAAAGACTTTAGGCCGATTAATCTCTACAATGTGGTTTACAAGATCATCATGAAGGTCCTTGTTAATAGGTAGGGGTGAATGCGGATCGGATAGGATATGGCCAAAATTTTGATCCGATCCGTACTAAAATCATCAGATCGGATCCAATATCCGTAGTTTTTTTTAGCTTGGATCCAATCCACACATTTGCGGATCTAATTAGATATTGGATATATCCGCAAAATACAAAAAATATTTTTAAAAGCTTATTTTTATCAAAAAATATCAATAAAATTCTTTTTTTCTATTCTTTAAAATATGTTTACTCTTAAAATAATACTAACATACTTTTCTCAGATAATAAATTAAAATAATGCAACATATATGATAATTATTAGTTGAAATAAAACATAAAAAGAATATTTACTTATTTATTTCTTTATTTTTTTAGATATGCGGATCGGATATGGGGATACCTACACAAAATCTGCAATTTTTGGATCGGATTCGGATAAATACCGCGGATATGCGGGTTGGATCTGATCCATGAACACCCCTATTAATAGGCTATGTCCTCATCTTACAGAAATTTTTAGCCCGCTTTAAGGCAGGTTTATTCTGGGACGAAAAACTCCTGACAATATCATTATTGTGCAAGAGATTTTCCACTTTATGAAGAAGACTAAATCCAAGAAAGTCACCCTGGCCTTTAAGATTGATATGGAGAAAGCTTTATGATAGACTTGACTTGAAGTTTTTGGCTCATACCCTTCTAAACTTTGGTTTTTCCAATCCTACAATCAATTTGATTATGAATTGTGCACTGCTTTCTCCTTGTCTACTCTTTGTAATGGAAATTGTAAGACCCAGAACTTTTGAAAAGTCTTATTATGATCAAGTCTCAAATCGTATAGTTATTTATAGCCTTAACTTCGGAAATCATTTATTAAAGATAGTTAAGGCAAGTTTTGATTTATTGAATTTGAGACGAGTTATGATCTTTATCCAATTTTATAATTATTGGGTTATTTTCTATGTTTAGATTATAAATTTGGCAGTCATGAAATAATAGGGGTTTTATATGATTTGGATTAGATAAGTAATATTTCAAATATTAATGTTGTTATTTTGGAAAATAGAGAAATTAGTTATATTATTTCTAATTTTTAGATTTGGGCATTTTATTGAAAATAACTTGTAAAGTTGATGAGCAAATAGTATTTTCCTATATATGATTAGTGTTGGATTTAATTTGGGTTTCAATTACCATATTATCCCTATTTTTTTTATGTGAAATTACTATATTGCCCCTAACCCTAAGTTTCAAAAATGAAACCCTAATTCCTAAGCATAACAGCCGCCACCCCTTTCTTCTTCCCTTCAGCGAACCTGCAAACCAACAATTTCCTAAGAGAAAAGGAAACAGAAGCAGAAAACGGAGAGAAGGGAGAGTACGCCGGTCAGGGGGAGAGAGAGAGAGCTCACTGCTACCGCCCTGTGCAGAGCTGCCGTTGTTCGCTCTCCAGTTCACTGTGCTTTGTCGATGCCACAGCGCCGCCGCCATCGTGCCATGCCTCGCCGTCAAAGCTCGTCATTTTCCACTGCCAATCGCGAAGAGAGAAAGCAGCGCCGAGAAGGAGGGTTCGAGGGAGCAGCTGCCATGTGCGAGCTAGAGGAGCTCGTCCCTACCGTTCTGTCGTCGACGTTGAACCTTGACCGCCGCCGTCGGAGGAGCCCAAGGAGACAAAGAGATGACGCGACGGGACGAAGGGGGTAAGCCACCACGACGCCGCTAGAGCTCCTATCGCTGTCAAAAGCGGCCACCACCGCCGCGTCCAACTGCAGCCGCCTGCTCTGCCGCCGTCCAGTGGGTCGAGCCTCTGCCACCGGGAACGCCTCAGATCCATACTGTCTCCACTACCGTTCACCGCCGCTGATGTTTTCCACTGCCGCTGCCTTCCGAAAACCCCCAGTGCTCCATAACGCTTCTGTTGCTCTGGGCCGCCACTGCTGCTTACACTGAGCGGCTGCACGGCCACCGCTGTGGTTGGGGGTCTACTGTGTATGGTCGCTGAAAAACCTCTCTGCCGCCGGAGAACGCTTTGCCGGTAAGGGTTTTAAACTGTGATTTCTGTCCTTTGGATTTCGAAAAGGTTGTGATGCTGCATGGTTATTATAGTTGAAACACCGGAGCCTCTAGCCACTACCGGAACTGTTGCCGAGTCGATCCAGAATCGCAGCTGCTTCGTTTTGTTAGTTTAGGGAGTATTTCTATTTCGAAAGTCTCGCGTTAGTATTTTGCTGTGTTCGGTTAGTGAATATGAGTTTTGATAACGTGGGGTCGAGTCCTAATTATTATGTGTTGCGATTAGAGTCGTGGTTGTTGAGAAAGCAAGTGGAGCCGATGTTCTAATTGTCGGTGATTTCGGGCTGAGCAAAAAGGAATCAGTTAACGAGCTTGGGTTATAGTTTCAATTTGTCGAGGTAGGGGCGCTTTCCAAACACTATGTTTTTTGTATTGGAATTATTACATATGGATACTGATGTGAGATATTGTGTATTTGGTGATTGTATATGCCTTATGTATTATTTGATTGACTCGAATGATTATTGATGTTGATTTGGCTGAATTGTTGTGCGGCTTGTGAAATGTAATGTTTTGAAGTTGATTCTTTAAAGATTTGAAATCTGAGTTTAATCCACTGAGGATTGATTGGTTTGAGTTAATTATTTTGATGATTTGAAAAGTCGAATGCACTTTCGAATTCAGCCTGGTTTACTTTAATTGACTTGGTTTTGGACAAATGATTTGTTATTGAACCGTTTCTTTAAAGCTTTAGAAATGAGTTA
>NC_029774.3:100753054-100789047 GCF_000817695.3 Arachis duranensis | reverse complement strand
TGGTTTAGTTGTGACCCGAACCGGGTGGCAAAGTCCAAGTTTTAGGGGAGATGCTGCCAAAATTTCTATAAAATTCGAGGCTTTATTTGAAATGTTATTTGGGAAATTTTGAGTTTAATGCCTTTCCTATTTACTCGGAGGATTGTGAATTTAGGGCTTCTCTTATTATCTTTGCTTAGAACAATTATGAAAGCGATGAAGCTATGCTTTGAAAGAATTATTAAAAAAAGAGAATCATGATTTCTCCTTGTTTTCCAAGAAGAATAGTATGTTTTTGGGTACAAGTTATTCGGAAGAGAATTTTGCCTTGGGGCTATTTTAAAAGGTAAAAGGGTTTATGTTTTTCTCTATTAAACATAAAGAGTGTCCATTGGAAGAGTTTTTGTGATTTTAAAAGGAATTGGATTTCGATTGATGAACCTCATTATTTTGACGTTTTGAATAAGATTCAGAGTACCCTTTGAACTCTAGCAGTTTGAAACGCTTCAAATTTAATTATGGAATTGAAGCTGGTTTTGTTTAAGTAAAAGAAATGGCTTTGAAAAGAGTAATTGATTACATGACTCGGATTGGCTTAGATCCTATTTTACTACTCAAATCAGGAAGCCAAGGTTTTTAATGAATTTAAAATGAATTTGGCAAAATGAGTTATGTTATTCTCCCCTAAAGACTTGGGACTCTGCCGAGAAACTTTTGTAATAAAATCCCATTGTTGTATGGGTGATTTTTAATATTTTGAAATAAATCCTTAACTTGCCATGGTTTTGGAAGTTTTGGAAAGAGAATGACGAGAGTGGCTTTGTTTTAAAAAGGGAACTCACTTGAGTAAATTTGGCTTATGAGCCTGAGTTGATTTGAGAAATGAGATCTTTAAAGCCAAGGCTAAAAGAATTGAAACTTGATTTCAAAGTGAATTGATTTGAGAAAAAGTGATTTATGGCTTAAATGTTGATTTTATGAATTGATGATGTTGAATGTGGAAGTGCTATTTTGTTGTGAGCCAGAATGGCTGTGTATGATAAGAATATTGGTTGGTTCTGGATTGAACCGTGAGCCGGAATGGCTGTGAATGATATGAATATTGGCTGGTTCTGGATTGAACCGTGAGCCGGATGGCTGAGATGGATGTTGATCCATGGCTGAGATGGATGTTGATCCATGGCTGAGAATGAAAGCATTTATGCTGAGATATTGATAAGTTGTGAATGTTGCACTTCCACTGTTGGAGATGAGAGTTTCCCTGGAAGGAAGCAGTGGCTAGCCACCACGTGCTCCAGGTTGAGACTCGATGCTCTTTTGACCCTATGTCGTCAGGATGGCCGGGCACTGTGAAAGCCCCGGATGAGCTCACCCCCATAAATATTCACCAGTGAGGGTGATGGATAAGGATCATGATTATGATTAAGTTTATATTGAGTATAACTCGAGTTGGGGAGACACGACAGAGGGACAGTCCAATGGTTAGTTACCAGGAATTGTCGGGTTGGCTCTATAACCGACAGATGATATCATCAGCCACTAGGGACAGGCATGCATCATATGCATCTATGTGAAATTGTTTGGGTGTGCATATTGTATTTGGTTTGCCTATGTGATTAACTGCTAATTGTTCTACTTGCAATAACTGTTTGTTTGTGCTTGCATCTTTCTATTTGTATTTGCTACTGAGACTCTGTTGGACTGTGGTGATTGGTTGTTGGATTGGATTATTTGGGCCTAGGGTCGTGATTGAAATGAGATGGACCGATGGTTGATTCCGGTTTTATGTTTCTGGTTTGGAAAAATATGAAAGGCTATTTTGGTTCAGTATAGATAAACCTTTTTGAAAGGCTTTTGATGATTTAAGGATTGAACGGTTCCTCTTTTAGAAAAGATTTCCGACTTTACTTTTATTGTAAACTGTTGTTTTTGAAAAGAGGCATAAAACGGTTATTAATCACTGGTACGATTTATCTTCATGTATCCTATTACAGTAATTCCCAAAAACCCTCTACTGAGAACCCTTTCGAGGATGATGTTCTCACCCCCTACATTTTTCCCATTTCAGGATGTAGGCGCAGAAGTCACGAAGAGTTTATTTAATTGTTGTTGATATGTTTTGCATTGCTTTAGATTATTATTTATTGTACCCTCATCTTTATCTTGAGATATTCTGTAAGAGGGATAGGAATTGTATTGGATACTGCTTGTGATATTATTTATAAATATATGTATCTATATGGATGTATCCCTTATGAGTTTTTGTAAGTTATATGGTATCTATAGATGTACGTTGTCGAACGAAGTATTTTTGGGAGCGGTATTGCGGTTTAAAGTTTTAAACAGGCTCATATTTTAGTATTAAATAGTATAAGTGTCGTCGTAATGTCCGAGCTATCAGAGTTGCGCAGCCGAAAGTGTGAGCTTTGGTAGTTAGGGTGCTACGTTATGGTATCAGAGCAGTCCTTCCTGTAGAGCCTGAGGAATGGACCAACTATGCTTCAATTGCATACTCTGAGCATTTGTCATGTATTAGGTCTTGTCGAATGACGAGAATTAGAGCTTTATGCACATGACGGTCTATCGATTAACACTGTTAGTCTTGCATCGCATAATTCTTGGTATTAAGTTTGGCCGGCTTAATACTAGTGAATTATGTATATGAGAGCACTAATGGGTTGTCATAAATGATATGCGAGTTTTAAGTAAAGCAAATCGCGTGTTTTGGGAACGTTGGAGACTATTTCTCGAGGCTATTCAGTTGTGTGTCTTGAGTTGAGTTCGAGTTGACCTGTTATTTTAGATCCTAACTTGAGGTTCTTGTTTGCTAATCCTTTAGAAAGGTGGTTTGATTTTCCAACTCTATTCCTCTATTCATATGCATCCTTGTTTGATCTTAAAGTGCATATGCTTGTTTGAAACCCTTGTTGCATCTATCTTTCTTTGTTTGAGTCCTTCTTCATTCATGTATTCCTTGCTATAGCTTTGAACTTGTCCTATTGCGTTGTGCATTTTAACTCCGGATTCCGAGCCCATTCTTAGAGAACTTGTTGATTCAGTTTTTCTCTTATTTGACAGTGATCACAGCCAATTTTGAGATTTTTATAAAAATTGTTGTTGAATAGATACATACTTGTCTATATATGAAACCTTGAAGATTTCTTATACAGTTTAATAACTATTTATTCCTAATATCTTGCCTGTACTTTTACTGGTTTACGGAACTGCATTTACTTTAAATTACAATTTGACTTTCTAGTAATTTTACTATAGTTCCAATGCACATCTTCATTTGATTATGTATCTGGATATTTTTTAAAATTTTAAAAAGAAAGGATTTACCAATTTTGTCTCGGTTGAGTTTCGTTTGATAAGCTTTACTTAACTTGTTTTGAATTGAGTTTGATTTAGCATGCTAAATGGTTTATGCCATTGTTGTTCTTTTGAAAGTGTTAGACTCATAGCTTTCTTCCTATGAACGGACTAAATTCTCTATTAAACCTTCCATCTCTATGAGTGTCATATTTGACTTCGTTTTTGACTAAACTTTTACATCTTGTGAACATTACCATTGATCTTGGTTTGTCCTCTCTTGTGAACCTCATCCTTATGTGAGTCAGTTTGATTCGTTTCAATTTAGTGCATCGTTTATTCTCTCATTATCTCTACAAGAGTTTTTAGTCAAAGATTTATCGTTGAGAAATTACTAATGATTGAGTTGTCTTTTTCTATAACTTTTGTATTCTTTTGGATCAATTGAAAGCTTATTTGATGCCTCATGTCTAGTGGATCTTGTTTGAACTACTTTGGTTTAAGATCCTTTCTTGCAAGGCTTGACTCCTTTTTAGTACATCTTAAACTTCTTGAATGTTCTTCTGAGGTGGTGATTTCAAGAACACTTTTGGAGTCTTGTTTTGAACCTTTTAAAGAAGTTTTGAATTCTCTTGTAAGAAGTTTTAAACGAAATTTATTTTCTGTTGCTTGATTGATTTTGAAACCATTGTTCAATTTTTGACAAAATTGTTTTAGAGTTGACATGTGCTATTTTAAATGAGGTTCTGAAAAGTTTTCTTGTTTAATGGAAACCTGTTCGTTTGTAACGCACCACTTGTTTCCTTACCAATTGTAAGCAAATTTTTACCTTGGAATTTCTTTCTAAAGAGAATTTAACTTCCTCTTTCGTCCTTGCTATAAATGTTATACACACTTGTTTGAATATGAACTTTGGGAATTTTTGAACAAGCATTTGATTTCTCTTCCAAATTTTGTGACTGCTTTTGGTTAAGATTGTGCACCCAACTAACTTTCTAAAACATTTGATGAAATATTTTAGCCTTTAGCCAAACTTGTGTGCACCTTGTTTTTAAAATTCTGCATGATCTGTTTATGATCTGCTTCAACATAAAACTGTATTACAGCAAAGCCCTGTTATTGCTTTTGTTATTCTCTTGGAGAATGTTTGTTACTTAACTTTTCTTCTAAATTGCGAAGTGATTTTTCTGCAAGTTTTCGATTCTTTTGTGAACAATGCATTCGGAAGTATTTTTAATCATGCGCTTGAGTTCTGTGAGCTTTGTCTTGGGTTTGAAATCTTCTCTTCTGCAAACCTCATACTTCTTCGACTCAGCTTGATATTGTTTCAAACTAATGCACTGAACCTTCTTCTTATTGATCCTATTGGATTTCTTTGATTCAAGGGTTATCTTTGAAGTTGTCAGTCGATTTATTTCTAGCAAACTTCATTAGTTGAGTGTCTTTGTTACCTGGATTGGATGCATTTTCCCAAATCTATGAGTATTATTCTTGACATGTGTCTTTCCTTTCTGAATCTGGTACCCTTTTGAGTAGACTCGAGAATTGTTTTGATATCACGTGCGACTTGTAGACGAAGTAACGCGATGCGTTAATCCTTTAAGACGTGATATGTGCATGCGGAAGTTGACGCGGTAGGTGTGCAACGTTATGAGTTGTTGGTATTTGTTCCTTGTGTACGGGTTTACGGTTGTTAGACTTATGATTGGCTATGAGGTTGTAAAATGATTGGTGGAGTTGGAGAATTGAAGTTCTGAAGTGGGAACGAGATTTGTCGGCGAACGTTGTAGCCGTTGTTTTACTACCAACCTGTTCTGGTAGCCTTTATGTCACATTGATTACCGCCTTGTTTTGTGAACGCGTATCTTGGTTTGCACCCTATTTTGTTACCTCAAGTTTTTGTAAAGTCTTGAGATTATGTGACCTTGTGCATTGAGCCTATCTTGTAACGTTTGCCTTGCAATCACACTCCTACCTTTGTATCCTTATGCATACGACTACCCAAGTATTTGAAAACCGTATATATGTTTATAATTTGAGATATTTTTGCTTCTCCCTTAAATATGTTCAAGAGTGAACTGTTATGAAATTTCTTTCGTTTTGTATCAATTTTCGAGGACAAAAATTTTTGTAAGGTGGGTAGGATGTAAGACCCAGAACTTTTGAAAAGTCTTATTATGATCAAGTCTCAAATCATATAGTTATTTATAGCCTTAACTTCGGAAATAATTTTATTAAAGATAATTAAGACAAGTTTTGATTTACTGAATTTGAGACGAGTTATGATCTTTATCCAATTTTATAATTATTGGGTTATTTTCTATGTTTAGATTATAAATTTGGCAGTCATGAAATAATAGGGGTTTTACATGATTTGGATTAGATAAGTAATATTTCAAATATTAATGTTGTTATTTTGAAAAATAGATAAATTAATTATATTATTTCTAATTTTTAGATTTGGGCATTTTATTGAAAATAACTTGTAAAGTTGATGAGCAAATAGTATTTTCCTATATATGATTAGTGTTGGATTTAATTTGGGTTTCAATTACCATATTATCCGTATTTTTTTATGTGAAATTATTATATTGCCCCTAACCCTAAGTTTCAAAAATGAAACCCTAATTCCTAAGCATAGCAGCCACCACCCTTTCTTCTTCACTTCAGCGAACCTGCAACCCAACAATTTCCTAAGAGAAAAGGAAACAGAAGCAGAAAACGGAGAGAAGGGAGAGTGCGCCGGTCAGGGGGAGAGAGAGAGCTCACTGCCGCCGCGCTGTGCAGAGCCGCCGCTGTTTGCTCTCCAGTTCGCCGTGCTTTGTCGATGCCACGGCGCCGCCACCATCGTGCCACGCCTCGCCGTCGAAGCTCGTCATTTGTCACTGCCAATCGTGAAGAGAGACAGCAGCGCCGAGAAGGAGGGTTCGAGGGAGCAGCTGCCATGTGCGAGCTAGAGGAGCTCGTCCCTACCGTTCTGTCGTCGACGTTGAACCTTGACCGCCGCCGTCGGAGGAGCCCGAGGAGACAAAGAGATGACGCGATGGGAGGAAGGGGGTAAGCCACCGCGACGCCGCTGGAGCTCCTGTCGCTGTCAAAAGCGGCCACCACCGCCGCGTCCAACTGTAGCCGCCTGCTCTGCCGCCGTCCAGCGGGTCGAGCCTCTGCCACCGGGAACGCCTCAGATCCATACTATCTCCACTACCGTTCACCGCCGCTGATGTTGTGCACCGCCACTGCCTTCCGAAAACCCCAGTGCTCCATAACGCTTCTGTTGCTCTGGGCCGCCACTGGTGCTTACACTGAGTGGCTGCACGGCCACTGCTGTGGTTGGTGGTCTGCTGTGTATGGTCGCCGTAAAACCTCTCTGCCGCCGGAGAACGCTTTGCCGGTAAGGGTTTTAAATTGTGATTTCTGTCCTTTGGATTTCGAAAAGGTTGTGATGCTGCATGGTTATTATAGTTGAGACACCGGAGCCTCTGGCCGCTACCGGAGCTGTTGCCGAGTCGGTCCAGAATCGCAACTGCTTCGTTTTGTTAATTTAGTGAGTATTTATATTTCGAAAGCCTCGCGTTAGTATTTTTCTGTGTTCAGTAATTGAATATGAGTTTTGGTAACGTGGGGTCAAGTCCTAATTATTATGTGTTGCGATTAGAGTCATGGTTGTTGAGAAAGCAAGTGGAGCCGATGTTCTGATTGTCGGTGATTTTGGGCTGAGCAAAAAGGAATGAGTTAACGAACTTGGGTTATAGTTTCAATTTGTCGAGGTAGGGGCACTTTCCAAACACTATGTTTTATGTATTGGAATTATTACATATGGATACTGATGTGAGATATTGTGTATTTGGTGATTGTATCTGCCTTATGTATTATTTGATTGACTCGAATGATTATGGATGTTGATTTGGCTGAATTATTGTGCGACTTGTGAAATGTAATGTATTGAAGTTGATTCTTTAAAGATTTGAAATATGAGTTTAATCCACTGAGGATTGATTTGGTTTGAGTTAATTGTTTTGATGATTTAAAAAGTCGAATGCACTTTCGAATTCAGCCTGGTTTACTTTAATTGACTTGGTTTTGGACAAATGATTTGTTATTGAACCATTTCTTTAAAGCTTTAGAAATGAGTTAAATCGGTTGATATTGATTTGATTTTAAAACGGTTTCCTTCAGATATGCCAATGAGGCGACTGTTGGATTTAGCTTGATTTTGAATTGATTTTTGGATTTTGGACTGTTGAAAGGGATTGAGGAACGGTTTAGTTGGGACCTGAACCGGGTGGCAAAGACCAAGTTTTAGGGGAGATGCTGCCGAAATTTCTATAAAATCTGAGGCTTTATTTGAAATGTTTTTTGGGAAATTTTGAGTTTAATGCCTTTCCTATTTACTCGGAGGATTGTGAATTTAGGGCTTCTCTTATTATCTTTGCTTAGAACGATTATGAAAGCGATGAAGCTATGCTTTGAAAGAATTATTGAAAAAAGAGAATCATGATTTCTCCTTGTTTTCCAAGAAGAATAGTATGTTTATTGGTACAAATTATTCGGAAGAGAATTTTGCCTTGGGGCTGTTTTAAGAGGTAAAACGGGTTTATGTTTTTCTCTATTAAACATAAAGAGTGTCCATTGGAAGAGTTTTTGTGATTTTAAAAGGAATTGGATTTCAATTGATGAACCTCATTATTTTGACGTTTTGAATAAGATTCAGAGTACCCTTTGAACTCTAGTTTAACACAACAAAAAATGATTCTCTTAGCAGTTTGAAACGCTTCAGATTTAATTATGGAATTGAAGCCAGTTTTGTTTAAGTAAAGGAAATGGCTTTGAAAAGAGTAATTGATTATATGACTCAGATTGGCTTAGATCCTATTTTACTACTCAAATCAGGAAGCCAAGGTTTTTAATGAATTTAAAATGAATTTGGCAAAACGAGTTATGTTATTCTCCCCTAAAGACTTGGGACTCTGCCGAGAAACTTTTGTTATAAAATTCCATTGTTGTATGGGTGATTTTGAATACTTTGAAATAAATCCTTAACTTGCCATGGTTTTGGAAGTTTTGGAAAGAGAATGCCAAGATTGGCTTTGTTTTAAAAAGGGAACTCACTTGAGTAATTTTGGCTTATGAGTGTGAGATAATTTGAGAAATGAGATCTTTAAAGCCATGGCTGAAAGAGTTGAAACTTGATTTCAAAGTGAATTTATTTGAGAAAAAGTGATTTATGGCTTAAATGCCGATTTTATGAATTGATGATGTTGAATGTGGAAGTGCTATTTTGTTGTGAGCCGGAATGGCTGTGTATGATAAGAATATTGGCTGGTTCTGGATTGAACCGTGAGCCAGAATGGCTGTGAATGATATGAATATTGGCTGGTTCTGGATTGAACCATGAGCCGGATAGTTGAGATGGATGTTGATCCATGGCTGAGAATGAAAGTATTTATGCTGAGATATTGATAAGTTGTGAATGTTGTACTTCTACTGTTAGAGATGAGAGTTTCCCTGGAAGGAAGCAGTGGCTAGCCACCACGTGCTCCAGGTTGAGACTCGAAGCTCTTTTGACCCTATGTCGTCAGGGTGGCCGGGCACTGTGAAAGCCCCGAATGAGCTCACCCCCATATATATTCACCAGTGAGGGTGATGGATAAGGATCATGATTATGATTAAGTTTATATTGAGTATAACTTGAGTTGGGGAGACACGACAGAGGGACAGTCCAATGGTTAGCTACCAGGACTTGTCGGGTTAGCTCTATAACCGACAGATGATATCATCAGCCACTAGGGACAGGCATGCATCATATGCATCTATGTGAAATTGTTTGGGTGTGCATATTGTATTTGGTTTGCCTATGTGATTAACTGCTAATTGTTCTACTTGCAATAACTGTTTGTTTGTGCTTGCATCTTTCTATTTGTGTTTGCTACTAAGACTCTGTTGGACTGTGGTGATTGGTTGTTGGATTGGATTATTTGGGCCTAGGGTCGTGATTGAATTGAGATGGACCGATGGTTGATTCCGGTTTTATGTTTCTGGTTTGGAAAACTATGAAAGGCTATTTTGGTTCAGTATAGTTAAACCTTTTTGAAAGGCTTTTGATGATTTAAGGATTGAACGGTTCCTCTTTCAGAAAAAATTTCCGACTTTACTTTTATTGTAAACTGTTGTTTTTGAAAAGAGGCATAAGACGGTTATTAATCACTGGTACGATTTATCTTCATGTATCCTATTACAGTAATTCCCAAAAACCCTCTACTAAGAACCCTTTCGAGGATGATGTTCTCACCCCCTGCATTTTTCCCATTCAGGATGTAAGTGCAGAAGTCACGAAGAGTTTATTTAATTGTTGTTGATATGTTCTACATTACTTTAGATTATTATTTATTGTACCCTCACCTTTATCTTGAGATATTCTGTAAGAGGGATATGAATTGTATTGGATACTGCTTGTGATATTATTTATAAATATATGTATCTATATGGATGTATCCCTTATGAGTTTTTGTAAGTTATATAGTATCTATAGATGTACGTTGTCAAACGAAAGTATTTTTGGGAGCGGTATTGCAGTTTAAAGTTTTAAACAGGCTCATATTTTAGTATTAAATAGTATAAGTGTCATCGTAATGTCCGAGCTATCAGAGTTGCGCAGCCGGAAGCATGAGCTTTAGTAGTTAGGGTATTACAGGAATCGTCTGAATGACTTTACTCCTAGTCGGGGTCTTAGGCAAGGAGACCCCATGTAACCCTATCTTTTTGTGTTGTATATAGAGAGAGTGGCATGTTATATTAGTCATCAGGTTGATCTAAGCTTATGGGAGCCGGTTGCTGTTTCTATAGGGGGACCAAGAATATCCCACTTAATGTTTGCGAATGATTTGCTTTTATTCTGTAAAGCTACAAAGCAACAAGTGAAAAATGTGATAGTGGTTTGGAAAATTATGCAAAGCATCTGGGATGAAGATTAATATGGAGAAGTTTAAAACACTTTGCTCCAAGAATGTCTCTACTACAAGGAAAGAGATCTTCATTGTAGTATCCTCCATCAGATTTGTCCAGGACTTGGACAAGTTACTCGGGTTATCCTTAGTCATTCTAAGGTGACCAATTCAACTTTCAATGGTATCCTGGATAAGATTTGGGGTAAACTAGCAAGTTAGAAAGGGAGTTTGCTCAACCGGACAGGCAGATTCTATTTGGTCAATTCTGTTGTAGTCGCTATTCTCACATACCAGATGCAGGTCTCACAGGCTGATGGAAGAGGATCGAATCTTGTTAGTTGGAAGGTGTTAGTTACTCTAAAAAAATATGAAAGTTTGGGGATTAGAGATCCTTATTGTGCAAATATTTCTGTTCCTGTAAAGCTTGCACTACAAGGAAAATGCTGAGTACCATCAGATTTTCCATCAAAAAAGGAAAAAATCTGACGATAAGTTAATTACTGTCGAATTTACCGTCGAAAATAATTAAACGGTATAAACCTCGCCGGTAATTATTTACCGTCAGATTTTCTTTGTCCGACGGTAATTACCGTTGAAATATGTGACGGAATATAGTTCTTGTGAAAACAGATCGTGTTGTACGTTACCATAAAAAATTTTCGACGTTAACAATCGCGCCACATTGTTCGTTTTCCCGCTATGTTACCAAGAGATTTATCCGACGGTAATGCCAACGGAAATGTTTTTAAAATAATGTTACCGTCGGAATATTCTGATGGTAGCTTTTTCAATTTTGTTTTAAACTATCTTTTCTCATCCATCTCTAGTGTACCCTGATAATTAACAATTGAAATGTGCTTCAAACCTATAAAGTATGAAAAATATAAATTACAAATACCGAATGATGGTAACTGAA
This sequence comes from Arachis duranensis, assembly GCF_000817695.3. Taxonomy (NCBI): domain Eukaryota; kingdom Viridiplantae; phylum Streptophyta; class Magnoliopsida; order Fabales; family Fabaceae; genus Arachis; species Arachis duranensis. The sequence goes on along the minus strand of NC_029774.3, from coordinate 100,777,896 downwards.
ATGTCTAAAACAATGCCAATTATTTTACAATCACAGAACTATGTTTATAATTGCTAAAATACATATTACAAATAAAATTAGGTTTTTAAAGAAATACATATTATAGAACTAAGTTTACATTTACCCTAATCAGATTCATCATCTTCTTCCTCTGGTTCACCATCCTCCCCAGCGTTTTTTTTGTAGCATAGTTTGAATTTTTTTTTCCATCAGCCAACCAAGTTATGGGTCCAATTATTGGATGCCAAATACTGATCATTTTAAGATGACTGTTTTGTTGTCCTAAGGACAAGGGTTCTCACATTGGGAAGAGTCTTTGCAAGACTTGGAAAGTATTGAAGGATAGATTTACTTGGTGTATTGGGGATTTGAACCAGAATTTTTTGTTTTCTTGCTAGAGGAGAAAAGGGCAATTATCTACTGAGATGGATTATGTTCGCATTTTTTATTCGAACTTATGGATACACGATATCTAGTCTGTTGATAGGTGGCATTTGGAGACTCTTTATTCTCCTCTATCTCAGAGTATGAAAAGTAACATTCTTTCTTACAATTCAGATATACAAACAGTTTTGGAAGTGGGTTGGTGATGCGTGAGCATCTTATACCCTTTTTCTAGTTGTTTTACATTTTTTAGTTAGATTTTATTAAGTTTTATTATGTTGTAGTGAAAAATTCACCTTTGGATGCTACTTTGAGTTTTTCTTGTGTTTTTATGATTTTAGGTAAAATTCGGAATGGATTGGAGTAGCCTGGAACAAAGAAACGAAAAAGCTGTTAGCTCCCCCTCGGGCGCTGAACTCCTAACCTGGCATTCAACGCCAGCAAAGGGGTAGGAACCCAGAAGTGCAACTCCCTTATGGGCATTCAACGCCCAATCTTGGCGTTGAACGCCAGCTTGCTGCCCGTTTCACATGCTATTGGGCCTCCAAAGTGGATTTAGCACCTCTTAGGCTTATCTTATTTTATCTTTGTAATTTTTAATCTAAAATAATATCTTTTAGGTTTACCATTTTAGTATTTAAGAAGGAGATCACTTAGGTTTAGGAGATCAGATATTCTTCCATACTTCTCAGAAACCTATTTTCTTTGTAAAGTTATGAGTAACTAAACCTCTTGATTAAGGTTAAGAGCGTTTATTTCTATGGATTGAGATTGTGATTCTTCTATTTTAATTAATGTTTGATTCAATTCTAAGGTGTTGCTTTTGTTCTTAATCCTATGAATCTGGGGTGGAACAAGAGTATCACCCCTTATTCTACATGAGCTCTTGTGATTCTTGAGAGAGCTATATCGCTTGAGCTGCAACTTGAAAACACTCCACCTAAACTATAATTTACCTGAGCTAATTAGATATGTGACATAAAATCTAGTACTAAACTAGTTTTCTGAACTTCACCCTCTGATCTGAATTAAATGACCACGAGAGTGGCTTTTGATGAAGATCAGAGGAGATTAAATCGCTAAGAGATTAGGTTTTAATCACATATGATTTTCCATAGTGATGGTTTCAGTGGCTAAGAGAAGGGGGGTTGAATCTTAGCCCATTTTTTTACTTAATAACACTTGCTGGTCTTTGGAACAACTTCTGGAGACTTTTTTATTTTTGTCTTGTACCCAGCCACGAGACTTTTTCTTTTTATCTCGTGACCCGGCATAAGATATTTTTGGTTTTATCTCTTGTACAGCAGAAATAGAAATGGAGTAGAAGAGAGAGAAAATTACACCCAAATATATCCTGGTTCAGCTGCTAAGTGCAGTGCAGCCTACATCCAGTCTCCATCACAACCATGATGGAATTTCACTATAATCATGCAGATTACAAACACCAATTCTCCCTAGGAACTACCCTTCCTATCTGGGACAAGTTCAGAATGTAAACCCAAAACTGAACTTGACTTGGTCACTGCCAAGCTTTCAACTGTAAAATGCTAACCCAACTTACAAGGGGATTCCCACAGAATCATGAAATGCAACACAGATGTACAAAGGAACTCTAAGGACATCTATGGCTTTTTCTTTTAATTTTGCACTCTCTGCCTTTTTTTGCTCTATGGCTTTTTCATACAAACCTCACTGTTTGCCTTTTTTCCATGAGACTCAAGACATACAAAATTAAACAGAAAAATACAAAACATAATACATTGAAGGAGAAGAACATATGTTAGCTTAGGTAGCTCTGAGAACTCTGTGCCTTGCACTCTCACTCCTTGCCTCAAGCCTTGGCTGTTCTCCCTATTTATAGAGCGAGAAGCCTCCACAGTTGAAACCAAAAGAACCAAGCCAATCTTCTTCTTCTTCATGAAAACTGGTTTGGCCAGAGAGAGGAGAAGTAACCGAATGCAATAACCAACATGCAATTACCTTTGGTTCTTCTTTGGTCACCAATAATCATCAATTTGAGCCTTCCATCTTGCCTTGCACTCCAAGATGAACTCTTAGCCCTTGATACATGATGCATGACAACTCCTCCTGCTCCACTTTTGCTTTTTCCTTCACGTAGCCGCCCTTGCTACCTTCTGTGATGAGTGAACCCAAAAGCAGAGACGAGCCATCCCTCCAGAAAATATTCCTCTACTAACCGAAATCTTCATCAACCATTTTTGGTATGAAGAAGCCAAGATTTCTTCACCAAATCTTACCATAAGTGATGAGAATCTCAATCACAACATACTTTTTATTTTTTTTCTTGCCATTATTGTGATGGTCTTGTGGCGTGCTTCTTCTTCACTATGGTAGCTTGCTATAGCTTCCATGGTTGCTTACTGTGATATGACCGAATAGAGAAGAAAGATGAGAGAGAAAAGAGAGTTGAAAGAAAAGAAATTAAATGAGATTGAACAAATTAATTAAAAATGAGTTGGCTTTTACTTCTCTCTTTGCTGAGTAGCGTGTAGCATTAAGGCCATCAATCAAATCAATGATCATTTCTCTCTCATGGTTCCCATGCATGTATTAACTTCACTTTAATGAAATTTGAATTCCACCACATGGTAAAAATTGAGATCCGTTGAAGGTAATGAAATTTTGCTTTCTTTGCTTAATGGTTTCGGATCATGCAAGCTTGCCTTTAGCAAGCAATTCAATTTTGGGCTTAGTTTAACATGGTTCTGGCCCAAGTAATCACAAATTGCTTCAGCCACTTAATATAACAAATTTGAACAAGGCTGAGTGATTATAAGCACATTGGGCTTGCAATAATAATTCAGACTGGCCCAATTCAATTTAGCCACAATGATTAAAAATAATTTGTATCAATGTTGAATATTTTTAATCAAACTGGGCTTGTTGTAGATTCCTTTTATTTTCGGCCCAATTAAACCTGCATTGCAAAATTAAACAGTTAGCATATATTATTTGAAATCATATTAATAATTTTGAAATTAATCATATTAATAATGTTTGATCATCATCAAATTAAAATAGAGTTTTTCAAACTCATCAATCTCCCCCTGGATGACAAACATTATTAAAAATTGAAATAGAAAGAGATTAGAGATTAGAGTATAGAGTACTCCCTTTAAGAATCAGTATTTCTCCCCCTTTCCAATTGTCACAAGGCTCCCCCTTAATATATACCATTTTTATCAAGCCTAAGGAAACTATGTTCATTCAACATGTTAATTTTAGATGTTGAATGACTTGATATATGAGCAGATTTTGAATGATAAACAAAACTCCTTTGTTATCAATAATTTGAATTTCTACTCAAACACACATAAGAACAACAGAGAAAAAATTGCTGTTGAAAAAAATTTTTCAATCATCCCATCAGAATTTATTTTCATATTAATGCTTAAAGAAACTGCCAAAAAATAAATCAAATGTATCAAGAAGGCAGTAAGCAATATCAAAAGAAATGAACCAAATGTGTCAAACAAAAACATCAAGCAAGTCACCACAAGCAATTGAAACATGAAACTTGAAACAGAGGTGATCATGAATCATCAAAATATTTCATCCCCTGTAGTCTCAATTTTAATTTTTCTCAATTTCAATTTTTCAGCCACATTTCTCATTTCTCCCCCTTTTGTCATCAAAGGGGCTCACCTGCAAAAAATACCATTGGTAGTAAAATATCCCAAAATATAACCAACATCCAAAGAGTTTAACACAGTATCTTAAGTCTGAAGTATCTAAGCAAACTACCACAGTATTTGATTGAGCCAACACAAGCCAATATCAAATATAAGAGAAAACAGTTATCAATCATCAGATAGATTGAACTCCGAGTCATTAGCATCATCATCATCATCACTGGCCGCTTGATGAACGGATTTTTGACAGTTTAGAATTTCACTAATGAAATCTCGTTGTAAAGTATAGTTTCTAAACCAAGCAATAATCCTTTCATACAAAAGATTGTTTGTCACAAGTAACAAACCCCTAAATTTATAAACCGAAGTATTGAAACCTCGAGTCGTTTTCCCTAGCAATTACAATAAAGTGTCTTGTTATTGGTTATGAGATATTTTGGGGTTTTTTGAGATTTTAGACAAGAAAGGTAAATGGCAAAGAAAATAAACTAACAACTAACAAAGCTCTTGGCAAGATATGAGAACTAGAAGTCCTATCCTAGTTATCCTCCTCAATTGTGACCACAAATTGTTCATTGCTCCCACTTAGTTAACCTCTAACCATGGAGGAAAGTTAAGTAGATGAATCAATTTGATTCCTCAAGTCCTAATCAACTCCTAAAGGAAAGACTAGCTTTAGAGGCATTCAAATCAATTAGCAGCTTCTAATTATCAATCAACAAAGGAATTAGATAAATCAAGAGTCACTAATTACTCTACCTAGGCCAAGAAGAACAAAATTTATACTAAAATTCAACCAAGCATTTCATCAAACACTTGGAAGGTATAAAAGAAAAGCAATGCAAATTGACAACAAAAATAAAATCTAACAACAATTATTGCAAGGAATTAACAACAATCAAAAGAAACACAATTATTATGAATTACCTGAATTGAATGAAAAGAAAATAGAAGAGACAAGAGTAGATCTACAACAAAATATAGAAGCAACATAAAAGAGATTACAACAAAAGAATAGAAGAAGAATGAATGTAACAACAAGGAATTGAAAGGTATAAGTAGATGAGAGCAAAGATTAAAATCTAGATCTAAGAACTAAACATAATCCTAATTCTAATCCTAGAGAGAAGTGAGAGCTTCTCTCTCTAAAACTAACTCTAAACTAATACTAATGATTATGAATGATCCAAAGTCCCTTTGCTCTTCAATCCTTCACTTTAAATAGCACAGTGCGGGCATAACTCTCGGGTCAATGTATGGAGGAATGAAATTTTGCAATCCGCGCATACGCACGCATGGTGCGCACGCGTGGATGGTCCAAAACGCTTGATGCACGCGTACGCGCATAGTGTGCAAATGCGTGGATGATGCTCTGTTTTTCAAAATTTTTTCTATGTTTTTGCACCAATCCAAGCATTCCAAACCTCCAAACAGCTACCAAAACACCATAAAACCTTATTTAACATACTAAACTACCAATTAGACTCAACAAACTCAATAAAACATGAAATTAAACTACTTCTATTAGTATGTACAAAAGAGAAAAAAATGAAAAGAATTTACCTTGGTGGGGTGTCTCCCACCTAGCACTTTTATGTATTGTCCTTAAGTTGGACTTATGGGGAGCTCCTCTCAAGGTGGCTTGTGCTTGAAGCTCTCTTTGAACATCCACCAATGCTTGGTCCTCCATTGTGCCCTAAGATTCCTTATTTGTTGCACCAAGTGTTGATGGAGTTCTTTACAAGCTTGGGGCTCCCAAAATTGATTTTCCTTATGCGATCCGGGATCCCACACTTTATTTTGACACCCATCTTGAAGTTGATCATTATTAGTCCATCCGGGTGGCATGACTTTATAATTCTCATTTAAGCGACCAAACATCCTCCTAAACCCAAGCAATCTAGCTCTATACCAACCCTTACAATGCCAACCACTAACCATCTCCCTTTTACTCTTAAAGCCACAAATATATCTAAGTTGACCATCCGTCTCTAGCAAACCATATTCAAGGGGAATGATAAAGCTTAAGTATAAGGAATTTACCCACTTGAATGAAAGAATGGAGGAGAGGTGTCTCCAATATCCTTACAAACTCTACTCCCTTATATTCTTCCTTGGTTGCCTCCACCTCTTCACAAAATACTTCAACTTCAATCCTTTGTTCATCATTTTCATCTAACTCTTCTCCATCACTCAAGTCATATATAAGGGGAAGAGAGAAATCTACCTCCACATTGCTTTCTATCTCATTGGGAGAAGGCTCTTTAAACTCAAAGGGTTCACCACCAAGAAGATTGGATGCGTGGTCTTCATCACCAAGGGAACTTAATTCTTGCTCCACTCCTTCCAAGTCCTCATATAGAATATGCCTTGGAGGTTGTGCACATTCCTCCTCAACGTCAAATTCACTCTTCTTGGAGGGGTTCTCTTCAACTCTAGGCTCCCAAGGAGGTTCCGCATCTCCTAAGTCTTCAACCACTTCGTCCTCTTCTTCAATTATCATAGGCTCCTCCAATTGCTCTAATACAAAATAACATTCCTTATTTGCCACCAAAGTTTCTAATTTCTCCTTCATGATATACTTTTCAATTGACTCTCCACATGTGACCATGGGAGTGCTTTGGGTGCTCAAATATTGGGAAACTAAAATGCTTACTACCTTGGTCAAGGTAGCCACAAATTCGATTGTCTCCATTTGCATTTCTCCTTGCCCTTGAAGTATAAGGCTAAGGGTTTCATCCTTTGAGGATTGGGGTGGATAGGAGGGTTCAATGTCTTGGAGAATGGGTTCATAATAGGAAGGTGGTTCTTCTTGGTAAGGATGTGGTGGTGTGTATTGAGGTGGTTCTTGGGAGTAGTAATATTGGAATGGTGGTTCCATGTAGGGCTCATGTGGTTCAAAAGGTGGTTGGTATGGTGGGGATCAAGGTCACATGGAGGTGTTTGGTGAAAAGAGGCTTGTCAGTGTGGTTGAGGTTCATGTTGAGGATATGACTCATAGGCATATGTTGGTGGTTCTTGAAAATCACAGGAGATTCACCATAGCCATTTGATTGGTATGCATCATAGAATGGCCCTTCTTCATAGCACATTGGTGGAGGTTATTGCCAAGAGGATTGATCATATGCATATGGCTCCTCCCACCTTTGATTATCCCATCTTTGATACACATCCTCATTGAAGCTCTCATTTCCTACAATATAGTTAGAACCAAACTCATAGCCAAAGTGAGAATTCATAGTGAAAAGAGAAAATAAGAAACAAAAACTAATAAGAAATAATGAAACAAAATACTAAGACTAGCAAAAACTAACAAGCAATCCAAAAAGCAAGCTATTCACAATATTCACATATATACAATAACCAATAACATAACACCATTGCAATTCCCAGGCAACGGTGCCATTTTGATGAACGGATTTTTGACGATTTAGAATTTTACTAATGAAATCTCGTTGTAAAGTATAGTTTCTAAACCAAGCAATAATCCTTTCATACAAAAAATTGTTTGTCACAAGTAACAAACCCCTAAATTTATAAACTGAAGTGTTGGAACCTCGGGTCATTCTCCCTAGGAATTAAAATAAAGTGTCTTGTTATTGGTTATGAGATATTTTGGGTTTTTTTTAGATTTTAGACAAGAAAGGTAAATGGCAAAGAAAATAAACTAACAACCAACAAAGCTCTTGGCAAGATATGAGAACTAGAAGTCCTATCCTAGTTATCCTCCTCAATTGTGACCACAAATTGTTCATTGCTCCCACTTAGTTATCCTCTAACCATGGAAGAAAGTCAAGTAGATGAATCAATTTGATTCCTCAAGTCCTAATCAACTCCTAAAGGAAAGACTAGCTTTAGGGGCATTCAAATCAATTAGCAACTTCTAATTATCAATCAACAAAGGAATTAGATAACTCAAGAGTCACTAATTACTCTACGTAGGCCAAGAGGAACAAAATCTATACTAAAATCCAACCAAGCATTTCATCAAACACCTGGAAGGTACAAAAGAAAAGCAATGCAAATTGACAACAAGAATAGAATCTAACAACAATTATTGCAAGGAATTAACAACAACAATCAAAAGAAACACAATTATTATGAATTACCTTGAATTGAATGGAAAGAAAATAGAAGAGACAAGAGTAGATCTACAACAAAATATAGAAGCAACATAAAAGAGATTACAACAAAAGAATAGAAGAATAATGAATGTAACAACAAGGAATTGAAAGGTATAAGTAGATGAGAGCAAAGATTAAAATCTAGATCTAAGAACTAAACCTAATCCTAATCCTAATCCTAGAGAGAAGTGAGAGCTTCTCTCTCTAAAACTAACTCTAAACTAATCCTAATGATTGTGAATGATCCAAAGTCCCTTTGCCTTTCAATCCTTGGCTTTAAATAGCAGTTTAGGCGCCAAAGTTGGTTGGGATTGGGCCCCACAATCCTTGAGAATTTGTTGGGTGCGAATTCACTTAAAAATCAAGTATCAGCATCGACACGTACGCGTATAGTATGCATGCGCGTCCCTTGAGTTTTCGCGATCCGCGCGTTCGCGTCCAGTGCGCATGCGTGTGGATTGGTGCATCCAAATCTTTGGCTTTTTCCATGTGTTCTCCATTTCGCATGCTTTTCTCTTCACTCCCTTTGATCCATTCCAAGCCCTTTCAACCTGAAATCACTAGCAAACATATCAAGGCATCTTATGGAATCAAAGGTAAATAAAAACCATCAAATTAAAGGTCTAAAAGCATGTTTTCACACTCAATTACAAATAAGGAGACAATCACAAAATCATGCTAATTTATTGAATAAATGTGGGTAAAAAGTATTAAAATCTCCTAAAATCAATACAAGATAAACCCTACAAATGGGGTTTATCAACCTCCCCACACTTAAACCAAGCATGTCCTCAACCAAGAGAAAGCAAAGGGTATCAACATTTATTCAATGTGAACTAATCTAAATGCAACCTAAACTATATGCATCTATCTATATGAATGTAATTGCTTGGTCAAAATAAATCAATTCCCAAGAAGCATATATGCACAAGGGCTAAGGACTAGCAAGTCTAATCCACAATTGAATTGAGTTATTAAATATTTTTACAAACTTGCAAGAAAAGTGATGATTATAGGTGAAAACATGTAATTGAGCATCAAACCCTTACCGGATGTGTTTGCACTCTATTCACTCAAGTGTTTAGGGTTGATTCTCTCAATTCTCCTCTATTTCATGCTTTCTAAGATTTGTTTTTCTTCTAACAATCAACATTTATTCAATTCATGTATACAAGTATCATGAGGTCTTTTCATAGGTTGTAACGGGGCTAGGGTCAAGGTAAGGATGCGTATTTGGTCAAGTGAGTTTGAAATTTGAATCTTTGATACGCTTAAACTTCCCACCTAACCTATGATATCCTATACAATTTTAAAGCTAACCTAACTACCCATTTTTCTCACTTTTTCACATACTCATGCATTTCCTTTTCATTTCACAATACTTATGCATTGACCCTTATTGAGCTTTGCTTGGGGCATTTTGTCCCCTTTTTATTTCTTTCTTTTTATTTGTTTCTTTCTTTTTTTTTCTTTTCTTTTCCATGCTCTTCTTTTTGTTTCTTTTTTTTTCTTTTGTTTTTCTCATTTTTTTCTTTCTTTCAAATTATATACAAGAACATCAATGCATAAGGTCTATACATTTTATCAATACATGAGCATGTACCCGATTCCCAATAATTTCAATAAAAATACAAAACTACCCTTTTATTCCCCCAATGTCCCAAGATTCCTACACCTGAATGATACACACACTCTTGTCTAAGCTAATCAAAGATCCAAATAAGGACATTTATTGTTTTCCGCTTCAAGGCTTGTAATGTGCTAAATTAAGAACAAGTGGGTTAATCGTAGGCTCAAATTGGCTAACAATGGATGATAAGAGGTAAGGCTATTTGGGTAAGTGAGCTAAATGAAATGATGGCCTCAATCATATAAATGCATGAATACACAAAGTAATGGACATAAAGAATCAAACAAATCAAAGATTACAATCATAGAAAGAGAATAATGCACACAAGAAGGAAAACTAAATGGTTATAAGATGTAACCACACCATTAGGCTCAAATCTCAGAAGCTTGTGTTCTTAGCTCAAAAACATGATCCACAAGATATATAATTCAAGCAAATTCTATGAAAAGTTTTCACTCAAATCAATTGGTGCCCTATAGATAGAAATCCTTGAAAAATTTCATTATTTTGACTAAGCTTATTTTGTATATATATGCAAAATTTAAGAAAATGCAACAAAAAATGCAACAAAAATCCTAAAAACCTAAAATGATGTGCAAAAGTGTTGGGATTAAAAATTTGTCACCCAAAATCGCCGATCGGTCGGACGACCTCCCCACACTTAAAAGTTTGCACCATCCTCGGTGCATTCAAAGATGAGCACGGGAGTACGACGACTTTCCGGATTGCTACCTTCAGCTGGTAGGGTTGCTGCGTATTCTTTCATCCGCTTCCATTTTTGCTTGCAGTGCATCATTCATAAAAAATAAAAGTATAACACCATAAGATGAGAAAATAAAAGCAAGGAAGCATACATTGTTGGAATGAGGTACTAATCACTAGGAATGAGTGAGTGAATTAATGTGACATTAATGACAAATAAGTGTGTGAATTCTAAATTGCGCGGTTTAGAACACACACTAGTACAAAAAGCAATGTCACAAAAGAAGTATGCACTTCACTTATGCTAGTGTGCTTGAGATGTTGTAAGTAAACTTGTAAGGTAAAACAAGCATAAAAGAAGCATAAGAGCATTCAAGCTAAAAGCATATGGATGGATATGATTGTGGAATACAATGCATTGAAGTAAATGCACAACATCCAATGTCAAGAGATTGCCTAATCAAAGAATATGGTTCGAATCACATGGTGGCTAGCTACAACATGCAATTCAACAGAGTCACAAGCTCGAAGGCAATTCTCATCACTTGGTATTTTTCAAAAGGTAAGCATGAAAAACTCAAAACCAAGTAGCAAAATATAACCTCAATCATAGAATCCAACAAAGATTATCTAAAAGCATTCATGCTAAAATAGCATTTAGGCAATAAAGGGGAAGCAATGCATAGTAAACAAAATCAATAATCCAACACTTAAATGGCAATAATCCTTTCATACAAAAGATTGTTTGTCACAAGTAACAAACCCCTAAATTTATAAACCGAAGTATTGGAACCTCGAGTCGTTCTCCCTAGGAATTACAATAAAGTGTCTTGTTATTGGTTATGAGATATTTTGGGTTTTTTTGAGATTTTAGACAAGAAAGGTAAATGGCAAAGAAAATAAACTAACAACTAACTAAGCTCTTGGCAAGATATGAGAACTAGAAGTCCTATCCTAGTTATCCTCCTCAGTTGTGACCACAAATTGTTCATTACTCCCACTTAGTTAACCTCTAACCATGGAGAAAAGTCAAGTGGATGAATCAATTTGATTCCTCAAGTCCTAATCAACTCCTAAAGGAAAGACTAGCTTTAGAGGCATTCAAATCAATTAGCAACTTTTAATTACCAATCAACAAAGGAATTAGATAACTCAAGAGTCACTAATTACTCTAGCTAGGCCAAGAGGAACAAAATCTATACTAAAATCCAACCAAGCATTTCATCAAACACTTGGAAGGTACAAAAGAAAAGCAATGCAAATTGACAACAAGAATAGAATCTAACAAAAATTGTTGCAAGGAATTAACAACAACAATAAAAAGAAACACAATTATTATGAATTACCTTGAATTGAATGGAAAGAAAATAAAAGAGAGAAGAGTAGATCTACAACAAAATATAGATGCAACATAAAAGAGATTACAACAAAAGAATAGAAGATTAATGAATGTAACAACAATGAATTGAAAGGTATAAGTAGATGAGAGCAAAGATTAAAATCTAGATCTAAGAACTAAACCTAATCCTAATCCTAATCCTAGAGAGAAGTGAGAGCTTTTCTCTCAAAAACTAACTCTAAACTAATCCTAATGATTGTGAATGATCCAAAGTCCCTTTGCCCTTCAATCCTTGGCTTTAAATAGCAGTTTAGGCGCCAAAGTTGGTTGGGATTGGGTCCCACAGCCATTGAGAATTCGTTGGGTGCGAATTCACTTAAAAATCAAGTATCAGCATCAACGCGTACGTGTACAGTGCGCGTGTGCGTCCCTTGAGTTTTTGCGATCTGCGCGTCCGCGTCCAGTGCGCGCGCGCGTGGATAGGTGCATCTAAATCTTTGGCTTTTTCCATGTGTTCTTCATTTTGCATGCTTTTCTCTTCACTCCCTTTGATCCATTCCTAGCCCTTTCAACCTGAAATCATTAGCAAACATATCAAGGCATCTTATGGAATCAAAGGTGAATAAAAACCATCAAATTAAAGGTCTAAAAGCATGTTTTCACACTCAAGCACAAATAAGAAGACAATCAGAAAATCATGCTAATTTATTGAATAAATGTGGGTAAAAGGTATTAAAATCTCCTAAAATCAATACAAGATAAACCCTACAAATGGGGTTTATCACCGCTTCCATCTCTTCCTCAAAACACTGCAACATTAAATCCACCCTATCTTTGCACTTCACCCAAGCCCTCTCATTTTCAAATGCTTGCTTGCGGGCCTCCTTGTAGGACCGGACCATTAGCTTGGACATGTTGGATAACTCAGTTAGAATTTCCTTGATCGAGTCTGCTGTTTTGGATGACTCAGGTGGCCGACTCTCAAACTCACTGTCTGAGGGTACTAGCTTCTTCCTTTTGGTCCCCTTCATGGCTCCTACTCCTTTGATCATTGATACCTTATTTTCTACTGCCTCGTTTGTTAAATCAACTTTATAATGTTCAAAAATACTAGTGAGAAACATGCCATATGATAAATTTGCCTTTGTGCTTTTGACAGATTTCCACATGTGTCTTATCATAAGATATCCAAATAAGATAGGAGAGGAAGTAACAGGAGCAAAAAGTATAAGAGAGTCAGAAACTGTTACTCTGTTATGTGAACCACTTTAGGGAGTTAGAATATGGGTGATAATTCGGTGCAGCAGATAGTTTGTTAGTCCAAGGGCCTTGTGAGTAGGGATAGTGCCATCCAAGCCAGACCAGTTTTCACAGATTTGTTGAAGAACTTGCTTGTATGTGACTCCAACCTGAGAATCCCATCTCTCAGTCATGTAATCTCTTGGTCCCTCATCTGTGTAGCCTAGGGTAGCGCTGATGGTCTCAGGGCTCAGAGTCATGTGTACCCTTTTTACATAAGAATGCATGGTACCATCGATTAGTCGCATGTTAGCATAAAATTCACGTACCAAACCAGGGTAAACTTCTTTCTGAATATGGAGCAAAGAGTTCCATTTTAGTTTTTCAAATAGAGAGGAGATGTTGATTCCTTTTGCTGTGAATGAGTCGAGATTCACTAAGTAGGTGGCAAAAAGGTGGCGCTTCTCCAATACTTCCTTGTGAAACTCATAGGAAGCACATGAGTTGAATCTGGCTGGATCATAATGTGAGTGTGGTTTGTTGTACTTGTTTTTGAAATCTAATGACTCCAAGATTTTCTGGCTCCGGCGTATTATGCAATAGAAAACTCTTGGCCTTGTGTGTACTGCGACCAGGGGTGGTCTTCTTTGGCGGTGATGGCAGTGGTGATGGCAGAGGTGGGGTGTGAGATTCTTCGTCCTCTTCAACCACGGGTTCCTTCTCCTTCTTTTTACTTGAGGAAGTCTTCCTTGCTATCACTTTTCTCCTCATGGTGTCTGTTTGCTTGGATGATGGTGAGGGAGAGGATGAAGAAGTGGAATAGATATGTATATGAGTGTGAGTTTGGGGAGTGGTAGGTTTTTGGGAGAGGAGAATTCTTTCACTTTTTCTTGGGGCGGTTTTCTTTTTCATGATAAAGAAAATGGAGAAGTGAAAGAGGGAGAGATGAAGAGAGCTGAATTGCGTGAGTGAAGAGGGAGGTTAGGGACATATTAAATGTGGAGTGGAGAGAGAATTGGAGGGAGTTAATACTCATTAATGGGCGGTTATTATCCAAGGAAGTTTCCTTTTATTTGAAATAAAAACTGAAAGGTGGTTTCCTAGAATCAAAGGATTAGAGGAGAGAAAAGATTTGATTTGACAATATCTTCTTCGAACAAGATTTGATGAGACAACGAATAGATATTGTGATTTACACAAAAAGGAACTAACAACACGGTCAGAGTGGGGTCAAAGAAATTTTGGTGGGGCCCATAGGAATTTATTTCTGCGGAGTCCCCCCTTGATCATAGCCCTTTCAACACATCCTAATTTTTATCTCCTGATTTCCTACGAGACAAAATTGAACAGAATCAGAAATTTCACAAGTTATCAATAGAACTCAAATTTATCATTCCCAAACTTTTTCTCAAAGTGCAGAATCTGTCTTCACAGAGGGATTTTGTAAAAATGTCAGCAAGTTGGTCTTTAGATTTGACAAATTGAATATCAATAATACCCTTTTGCACATGTTCTCTAATAAAATGATATTTGATTTCAATATGCTTGGTTCTTGAGTGCAGAACAGGATTTTTAGAAATGTTTATAGCACTTATATTATCACAAAATAAGGGTATACTATTGATCTTTAATTTGTAATCTTCCAACTGTGTTTTTAACCAAATTAATTGTGAGCAACATGCAGACGCAGAAATATATTTAGCTTCAGCTGTTGATAGGGCCACTGTGGCTTTTTTTTGCTTGACCACATGTTAAGTGAACTTCCAAGGAAGCAACACATGCCGGATGTGCTCCTTCTATCCACCCTATCTCCCGCATAATTTGCATCACAAAACCCTACTGCACAAAAATCATCAGATTTTGGATACCATAACCCATAATCACTAGTTCTCTAAATGTATCTAATGATGCACTTAACGGCTGAAAGATGGGATTCTTTTGGGTGAGGCTGAAAGATGGAATTCTTTTGGGTGAGATTGAAATCTTGAACATACACACACACTTTGAATAATATTCGGTCTAGAGGAGGTAAGGTACATGAGTGAACCTATCATTCCTCTATACCTTGTTTCATCCACATCTTTCCCATTATCATCTTTTTCAAGTTTAGTGTTTGGATGCATTGGAGTTCCCATTGGTTTGGAATTTTCTAGGCCAAATTTCTTTATTAACTCTTTAGCATACTTTCCTTGGTGAATAAAAGTACCACTAGGAGTTTGTTTAATTTGGAGGCAAAGAAAGAAAGTTAGCTCTCCCATTAAACTCATTTCAAACTCACTAGTCATGAGTGTTCCAAACTCTTCACACAAGGACTCATTTGCCGATCCAAACACAATGTCATCCACATAAACTTGAACTAAGAGAATATCATCATCAGATGCTTTAATAAATAGAGTAGTATCCGTAGTACCCCTTTGAAATTGATTTTCCAACAAGAAGGCACTAAGCCTTTCATACTGGTGCACGAAATCACAATCACACTTTTGCAATTCCGCACACCTAACCAGCAAGTGCACTGGGTCATCCAAGTAATACCTTACGTGAGTAAGGGTCGATCCCACAGAGATTGTCGGCTTGAAGCAAGCTATGGTTATCTTGTAACTCTTAGTCAGGATATCAATAATGATTCTTAGTTTTAATTGCAAAAAGTAAAAGAACATGAAATAAAGAGTACTTATTCTGCAGTAATGGAGATCAGATTGGGGTTTTAGAGAAGCTCTGTCTTCTGAATCTTTGTTTTCCTAATATCTTCTTCTGGTGGATCACCGTTGTCAATGGCTACCCGCCGTCCTCTCAGTGAAAATGGTCCATGTACATGGCTAATCATCTGTCGGTTCTCATTTGTGTTGGAATAGAATCCGTTGATCCTTTTGCACACTGTCACTGCGCCCAACATTTATGAGTTTGAAGCTCATCACAGTCATCCCTTCCTAGATCCTACTCAGAATACCACAGACAAGGTTTAGACTTTTCGGATCTCAGGAATGCTGCCAATTGATTCTAACCTATACCACGAAGACTCTGATCTCACGGATTTGAATGCTCTGTTGTCAGGAGAGGCAATCAAACTCATGAACCAGGAGCCCAAGAGATACCCACTCAATCTAAGGTAGAACGAAAGTGGCTATTAGGCACGCATTCATAAGTTGAGAATGGTGATGAGTGTCACAGATCATCACATTCATCATGTTGAAATGTGAATGAATATCTTAAAATGGAAACAAGCGTGATTGAATGAAAAACAGTAGTAATTGCATTAATCCATTGAGACATAGTAGAGCTCCTCACCCCCAATTATGGAGTTTAGAGACTCATGCCGTAGAAGATACAAAATTCATATGTAAAAATGTCATAGTGTCCAAAATAAATCTCTAGAAGTAGTTTTTATACTCAACTAGTAACCTAGGTTTACAGAAAATGAGTAAGCTAAGATAGATAGTGCAGAAATCCACTTCTGGAGCCCACTTGGTGTGTGTTTGGGATATTTCACATGCATAGGCTATTTCTGGCGTTAAACTCCAGCTTTTGTGCCAGTTTGGACGTTTAACTCTAACTTTTATGCCAGTTTG
This sequence comes from Arachis duranensis, assembly GCF_000817695.3. NCBI lineage: Eukaryota > Viridiplantae > Streptophyta > Magnoliopsida > Fabales > Fabaceae > Arachis > Arachis duranensis. Next base: position 100,761,256 of record NC_029774.3, on the reverse strand, counting down.
GCATTTAACGCCAGAAAATGGTATAAAGCTGGTGTTTAGACGCCAGTTTGCGCTACCAAATCTTAGGCAAATATGAACTATTATATATTGCTAGAAAGCCCAAGATGTCTACTTTCAAACGCAATTAAGAGCGCGCCAATTGGGTTTTTGTAGCTCCAGAAAATCCATTTCGAGTGCAGGGAGGTTAGAATCCAACAACATCTGCAGTCCTTTCTCAGCCTCTGAATCAGATTTTTGCTCAGGTCCCTCAATTTCAGCCAGAAAATACCTGAAATTACATAAAAACACACAAACTCATATTAAAGTCCAGAAATCTGAATTTTGTATAAAAACTAATAAAAATATAATAAAAATTAAATAAAACATACTAAAAACTATGTAAAAATAATGCCAAAAAGCGTATAAATTATTCGCTTATCACAACACCAAACTTAAATTGTTGCTTGTCCACAAGCAATTGAAAACAAAATAGGATAAAAAGAAGAGAATACAATAAATTCCAAAACATCAATGAAGCTTAGTTCTAATTAGATGAGCGGCACTAGTAGCTTTTTGCTTCTGAACAGTTTTGGCATCTCACTTTATCCTTTGAAGTTCAGAATGATTGGCATCTATAGGAACTCAGAATCCAGATAGTGTTATTGATTCTCCTAATTTAATATGTTGATTCTTGATCACAACTACTTTATGAGTCTTGACCGTGGTCCTAAGCATTCTGTTTTCCAATATTGCCACCGGATACATAAATGCCACAAACACATAACTAGGTGAACCTTTTTAGATTCTGACTCAGCTTTGCTAAAGTCCCCAGTTAGAGGTGTCCAGAGTTCTTAAGCACACTTTTTTTGCATTGTATCATGACTTTAACCACTTAGTCTCAAGCTTTTCACTTGGACCTTCATGACACAAGCATATGGTTAGGGACAGCTTGATTTAGCCGCTTAGGCCAGGATTTTATTCCTTTGGGCCCTCATATCCATTAATGCTCAAAGCCTTGGATCCTTTTCACCCTTACCTTTTGGTTTAAAGGGCTATTGGCTTTTTCTGCTTGCTTTTTCTTTAATTTTTGCCACTTTTTTTCTTTCTCTTTTTTTCGCAAGCTTTTTTTCTTTTTCACTGCTTTTTCTTGCTTCAAGAATCAATTTTAAGATTTTTCAAATTATCAATAACATTTCTCTTTTCTTTCATTATTCTTTCAAGAGCCAACAATTTTAACATTCATAAACTTCACTATAAAAAATATGCACTGTTCAAGCATTCATTCAGAAAACAAAAAGTATTGTCACCACATCAAAATAATTAAACTAATTTCAAGATAAAATTTGAATTTCATGTACTTCTTGTTCTAAAAAAATTCTACTATTTTATTCATGTTTAATGATGATGAGGAGAATAAATTATAGCTTACTTGGAGATAATAAAAATAAAAAATAAAAATAAGGACCCTAATTATTGATACTCATGTAATTCTTAAGATAAGTTTCTAATAATAAAAGTTATCACAGATTTAAGATTAGGGCTCAACAACATTTATCTTGGGAGATGGATACTCCTTCAGTTTGTGGGGTGTTTGGTCCCTCAAGGGAGAGCCTCTGGCGCTTCAGCTCCTGTAGCTCACTGATGAGCGGATAATTTATACGCTTTTTGGCATTGTTTTTAAGTAGTTTTTAGTATGATCTAGTTACTTTTAGGGATGTTTTTGTTAGTTTTTATGAAAAATTCATATTTCTGGACTTTACTATGAGTTCAAGAGGCTGACAAAGGACTGCTGATGCTGTTGGAATCTGACCTACCTAAACTCAAAATGGATTTTCTGAAGCTACAGAACTCCACATGGCGCGCTCTCAATGGCGTTGGAAAGTAGACATCCAGAGCTTTCCAGCAATATATAATAGTCCATACTTTATTCGTGATTAGACGGCGTAAACTGGCGCTCAACGCCAGTTCCATGCTGCATTCTGGAGTCAAACGCCAGAAACACGTCACGAACCAGAGTTGAACGCCCAAAACACGTTACAACTTGGCGTTCAACTCCAAGAAAAGCCTCAGCTCATGAATGGATCAAGCTCAGCCCAAGCACACACCAAGTGGGCCCCGGAAGTGGATTTATGCATCAATTACTTACCTCTGTAAACCCTAGTAGCTAGTTTAGTATAAATAGAACTTTTTACTAGTGTATTAGACATCTTTGGACGATTAGTTCTTAGATCTTGGGGGCTGGCCATTCGGCCATGCCTGGACCTTTCACTTATGTGGTTTCAACGGTGGAGTTTCTACACACCATAGATTAAGGGTGTGGAGCTCTGCTGTACCTCAAGTTTTAATGCAATTACTATTATTTTCTACCCAATTCGATTTATTCCTGTTCTAAGATATTCGTTGCACTTCAACTTGACGAATGTGATGATCCGTGACACTCATCATCATTCTCACCTATGAACGCGCGTGACTGACAACCACTTTCGTTCTACCTTAGGCCTGGTGCATATCTCTTGGATTCCTAAATCAGAATCTTCATGGTATAAGCTAGAATTGATGGCGGCATTCATGGGAATCCAGAAAGTCTAACCTTGTCTGTGGTATTCCGAGTAGGATTCCGGGATTGAATGACTGTGACGAGCTTCAAACTCCTGAAGGCTGGGCGTTAGTGACAGACGCAAAAGAATCACGGGATTCTATTCCAACCTAATTGAGAACCGACAGATGATTAGCCATGCTGTGACAGAGCATTTGGACCATTTTCACTGAGAGGATGGGATGTAGCCATTGACAACGGTGATGCCCTACATACAGCTTGCCATGGAAAGGAGTAAGAAGGATTGGATGAAAGCAATAGGAAAACAGAGATTCAACAGGGACAAGCATCTCCATACGCTTATCTGAAATTTTCACCATTAATTTACATAAGTATTTCTATCCTATTTTATTTATCTTTTAATTATCTAATCCAATCACATTTGAATCAGCCTGACTGAGATCTACAAGATGACCATAGATTGCTTCATACCAACAATCTCCGTGGGATCAACCCTTACTCACGTAAGGTATTACTTAGACGACCCAGTACACTTGCTGGTTAGTTGTGCGGAGTTGTGACTAAGTGTAATTCACTGATATTGAGCACCAAGTTTTTGGAGCCATTATCGGGGAATTAATTCCATACTACAATAAAGAGTACAAATCACAATTTCGTGCACCAAGTTTTTGGCGCCGTTGCCGGGGATTGCTCGAGTATGGACAACTAACGGTTCGTCTTGTTGCTCAGATTAGGTAATTTTCTTTTCAAAAAGTTTTCAAAAAAAAATTTTCAAAAATTTTTTTCTTTATTTTCGTTTTTCTAAAGAATATTTTCGAAAACAATAATAATAAAAATACAAAAAAAATCATAAAATCATAAAAATAAAAAATATTTTGTGTTTCTTGTTTGAGTCTTGAGTCAACTTTTAAATTTGGTGTCAATTGTATGTTTTTAAAATCTATGCATTAAATTTTCGAAAATTCCATGCATTCATAGTGTTCTTCATGATCTTCAAGTTGTTCTTGACAAGTCTTCTTGTTTGATCTTGATGATTTCTTGTTTTGTGTCTTTTCTTGTTTTTCATGTGCACCTTTGCATTTATATTGTTTGTTGTTTTTCATATGCATTTTTCGTTTGTTAGAATCCATGCATTAAAGATTTCTAAGTTTGGTGTCTTGCATGTTTTCTTTGCATCAAAATTTTTTTAAAATTATGTTCTTGATGTTCATCATGATCTTCAAAGTGTTCTTGGTATTCATCTTGACATTCATAGTGTTCTTGCATGCATCATGAGTTTTGATTCATAATTTTCATGTTGTGAGTCATTTTTATGTTTTTCTCTCTCATCATCAAAAATTCAAAAATAAAAAAAATATATTTTCCTTATTTCTCTCCAAATTTTTGAAATTTTGGGTTGACTTGGTCAAAAAATTTTAAAAATTGTACAAGTCAAGTCAATTTTCAATTTTAAAAATCTTATCTTTTCAAAACTTTTTCAAATAAAATCTTTTTCATTTTTATCTTATTAATTTCAAAAATTTCAAAATATTTTTTCAAAAATCTTTTTCTTAACTTTATTTCAAATTTTTGAAAATTATGCTAACAATTAATATGATTGATTCAAAAATTTGAAGTTTGTTACTTTCTTGTTAAGAAAGGTTCAATCTTTAAACTATAGAATCTTATCTTTTAGTTTCTTGTTAGTCAAGTAATCAATTTTAATTTTAAAAATTAAATCTTTTTCAAAATATCTTTTTCTTAAAAATCTTATCTTTTTATCATATCTTTTTATCTTATCTTTTATCATATCTTTTTCAAAATTTTATCTTTTTCAAAAAAATTTGATTTCAAAATATCTTACCTAACTTCTTATCTTCTTATCTTTTCAAATTTGACTTTAATATCTTTTTCAACTAAATATTTGACTTTGTGTTTGTTTCATATCTTTTTCAAAACTACCTAACTACTTTTCCCTCTCTAATTTTCGAAAATATCTCATCCCTTTTTCAAAAATTCTTTTTAATTAATTAATTGTTTCAATTTTAATTATATCTTATCTTTAATTTTCAAAAATCACTAACTACTTTTTAAAAATTATTTTCGAAATTCTCTATCTCTCCTCTTCTTCTATTTATTTATTTATTTACTAACACTTCTCTTCACCCCTCTTCATCGCAAATCACTGCCTTTATCCTTACCCATTCTTCTTTACTCTTCTTCCCTTTCTTCTTCTACTAATAATAAGGATCCTCTTTACTGTGACATAGAGGATTCCTCTTCCTTTTCTTTTTCTCTTCTCTTTCATATGAGCAGGAATAAGGAAAATGGCATCTTTGTTAAAGCTGATCCAGAACTTGAAAGGACTCTGAAGAGGAAACTAAGAGAAGCTAAATTACAACAATCCAGAGACAACCTTTCTGAAATTTTCGAACAAGAGAAGGAGATGGTAGCCAAACCCAACAACAATAATACAAGGAGAATGCTAGGTGATTTCACTAAACCAACATCTAAATTTGATGGAAGAAGCATCTCCATTCCTGCCATTGGAGCAAACAATTTTGAGCTGAAACCTCAATTAGTTGCTTTAATACAATAGAACTGCAAGTTTCATGGACTTCCATCTGAAGATCCTTATCAGTTTTTAACTGAGTTCTTGCAGATTTATGAGACTGTTAAGATGAATGGAGTAGATCCTGAAGTCTACAGGCTCATGCTTTTCCCTTTTGCTGTAAGAAACAGAGCTAGGACATGGTTGGACTCACAACCTAAAGATAGCCTAGACTCTTGTGATAAGCTGGTCACGGCCTTCTTGGATAAATTCTTTCCTCCTCAAAAGCTGAGCAAGCTTAGAGTGGACGTTCAGACCTTCAAACAAAAAGATGGTGAATCCCTCTATGAAGCTTGGGAAAGATACAAGCAGATGACCAAAAAGTGTCCTTCTGACATGTTTTCAAAATGGACCATATTAGATATATTCTATTATGGTCTATCTGAGTTTTCTAAAATGTCATTGGACCATTCTTCAGGTGGATCCATTCACCTAAAGAAAATGCCTACAGAAGCTCAAGAACTTATTGACATGGTTGCAAATAACCAGTTCATGTACACTTCTGAGAGGAATTCTGTGAATAATGGGACACTTCAAAGGAAGGGAGTTCTTGAAATTGATGCTCTGAATGCCATATTGGCTCAGAACAAAGTGTTGACTCAACAAGTCAACATGATTTCTCAAAGTCTGAATGGATGGTGAAATGCATCCAACAGTACTAAAGAGGCAGCTTCTGTAGAAGCTTATGATCCTGAGAACCCTGCAATAGCAAAGGTAAATTACATGGGTGAACCTTATGGGAACACCTATAATTCATCATGGAGAAATCATCCAAATTTCTCATGGAAGGATCAACAAAAGCCTCAACAAGGCTTTAATAATGGTGGAAGAAACAGGCTTAGCAATAACAAGCCTTTTTCATCATCTTCTCAGCAACAGACAGAGAATTCTGAGCAGAGCCCTTCTAATTTAGCAAATTTAGTCTCTGATCTGTCAAAAACCACCTTAAGTTTCATGAGTGAAACAAGGTCTTCCATCAGAAATTTGCAGGCACAAGTGGGCCAGCTGAGTAAGAAAGCCATTAAAACTCCTCCCAGTATTCTCCCAAGCAATACAGAAGAGAATCCAAAAGGAGAGTGCAAGGCCATTGATGTAATCAATATGGCCGAATCCACAAGGGAGGAGAAGGACGAAAATCCTAGTGAGGAAGACCTCCTAGGACGTCTCTCAAACAAGAAGGAGTTCCCTATTGAGGACCTAAAGGAATCTGAGGCTCATATAGAGACCATAGAGATTCCACTAAATTTCCTTCTGCCATTCATAAGCTTTGAAGACTATTCTTCCTCAGAAGAGGATGAAGATGTGACTGGAGAGCAAGTTGCTCAATATTTAGGAGCCATCATGAAGCTGAATACCAAGTTATTTGGTAATGAGACTTGGGAAGGTGAAATTCCCTTGCTCATTAGTGAACTTGATACATGGGTTCAGCAAACTCTACCTCAAAAGAAACAAGATCCTGGGAAATTCTTAATACCCTGTACCATAGGCACCATGACCTTTGAAAAAGTTCTGTGTGACCTAGGGTCAGGCATAAATCTTATGCCACTCTCTGTAATGGAGAAGCTCGGGATCATTGAGGTACAGCCTGCCCTATTCTCATTACAATTGGCAGACAAGTCAGTAAGACAAGCTTATGGATCAGTAGAGGACGTGTTGGTAAAGGTTAAAGGCCTTTACATTCCTACTGATTTTATAATCTTAGACACTAGGAAGGAGGAGGATGAATGCATCATCCTTAGAAGACCTTTCCTAGCCACATCAGAAGCTGTGATAGATGTTAACAGAGGAGAATTAATCCTTCAATTGAATGGGGACTACCTTGTGTTTAAGGCACACGGCTATCCTTCTGTAACAAGGGAGAGTAAGCATGCAGAGCTTCTCTCAATACAGAGTCAAACAGAGCCCCCACAATCAAACTCTAAGTTTGGTGTTGGGAGGCCACAACTAAACTCTAAGTTTGGTGTTGAACCCCATATCCAAACTCTAAGTTTGGTGTTGGGAGTCTACAACATTGACCTGATCACCTGTGAGGCTCCATGAGAGCCCACTGCAAGCTATTGACATTAAAGAAGCGCTTGTTGGGAGGCAACCCAATTTTTATTTATCTAATTTTATTTTTATTTAATTGTTATTTTGTGTTTTAGTAGGTTCTTGATCATGTGGAGTCACGAAAAAAATATTAAAATTAAAAACAGAATCAAAAACAGCAGAAGAAAAATCACACCCTGGAGGAAGGACTTATTGGCGTTTAAACGCCAGTAAGGAGCATCTGGCTGACGTTCAACGCCAGAACAGAGCATGGATCTGGCGCGGAACACTAGAAACAAGCAACATCCTGGCATTTGAACGCCAGGAATATGCCCTGAGGAAAGCTGGCGCTGAACGCCAGTAACAAGCATGGAACTGGCGTTCAACGCCAGAAACATGCTACACATGGGCGTTGAACGCCCATAACGTGCACCACTTCGGCGTTTAAACGCCAGAATGGTATGCTAAGGAATTTTACATGCCTAATTGGTGCAGGGATGTAAATCCTTGACACCTCAGGATCTGTGGACCCCATAGGATCCCCACCTAACATATTCCCACCTTACCTCCTAATTAATCCTATAACACACTTTCCCAAAAACTCTTCACCAATCACCTCAATCTCTCTTCCCAATTACCCCCTTCACCACTCACATCCATCCACTCTTCCCCATAAACCCCACCTACCTTCAAAATTCAAAAATCTTTCCTACCCAAACCCACCCTAAATGGCCGAACCTACCCTCTCTCACTTCCTTATATAAACCCCTCCATTCTCCTTAATTTTCACACAACACAAACTTCTCTTCTCCTTCTTGGCCGAATACACCTCTTCCCCTCTCCTCCATATTTTATTCTTCTTCTTCTTCTTTTCTTTCTTCTCTTGCTCGAGGGCGAGCAATATTTTAAGTTTGGTGTGGTAAAGGCATAAGCTTTTTGTTTTTGCATTACCATTGATGGCACCTAAGGCCGGAGAATCCTCTAGAAAAGGGAAAGGGAAGACAAAAGCTTCCACCTCCAAGTCATGGGAGATGGAAAGATTCATCTC
>NC_029774.3:100752009-100752882 GCF_000817695.3 Arachis duranensis | reverse complement strand
AACCAACCCCATTCAATAAAATGGTTCAAGAGTTCTATGCCAATGCATGGATCACTAGGAACCATGATCAAAGTGTGAACCCGAGTCCAAAGAATTATCTTACAATGGTTCGGGGGAAATACTTAGATTTTAGTCCGAAAAATGTGAGGTTGGCGTTCAACTTACCCATGATGCAAGGAGATGCACGCCCCTACACTAGAAGGGTCAACTTTAATCAAAGGTTGGACCAAGTCCTTATAGACATATGTGTGGAAGGAGCTTAATGGAAAAGAGACTCCAAAGGCAAGCCGGTTTAACTAAAAAGACTGGACCTCAAGCCTGTGGCTAGAGGATGGTTGGAGTTCATTCAACGCTCCATCATCCCCACTAGCAACCGATCTGAAGTTACTGTGGATCGGGCCATCATGATTCATAGCATCATGATTAGAGAGGAAGTAGAAGTTCATGAAGTCATCTCCCATGAATTCTACAAAATAGTCGATAAGTCCTCTACTTTGGCAAGGCTAGCTTTTCCTCATCTTATCTGCCATCTATGTTACTCAGTTGGAGTTATCATAGAAGGAGACATCCTCATTGAGGAGGACAAGCCCATCACTAAGAAAAGGATGGAGCAAACAAGAGAGCCCACTCATGGAACCCAAGAGACGCATGAGGAAGCTCATCATGTTTATTATGTCATCTATATTTGTGTCTCTACTTCATGATCATTAGTGTTTAGTAACTATGTCTTAAGGCTATGAAGAATTCCATGAATCCTTCACCTTTCTTAAATTAAAAAATGTTTTTAAATTCAAAAAGGATCCAAGGTTTTGAGCATCAATGGATAGGAGGGCCCAAGGAAATAAAATCCAGGCCTAAGCGGCTAAATCAAGC
>NC_029774.3:100741294-100751983 GCF_000817695.3 Arachis duranensis | reverse complement strand
CACGGCCAAGACTCATAAAAGTAGCTGTGTTCAAGAATCAACATACTTAACTAGGAGAATCAATAACACTATCCGAAATTCTAAGTTCCTAGAGAAGCCAATCATTCTGAACTTCAAAGGAAAAAGTGAGATGCCAAAACTATTCAGAAGCAAAATACTACAAGTCCCGCTCATCTAATTAGAATTAATATTCATTGATATTTTGGAATTTATAGTATATTCTCTTCTTTTTATCCTAATTGATTTTCAGTTGCTTGGGGACAAGTAATGATTTAAGTTTGGTGTTGTGATGAGCGGATAATTTATACACTTTTTGGCATTGGTTTTAGGTAGTTTTTAGTATGATCTAGTTACTTTTAGGGATGTTTTCATTAGTTTTTATGCTAATTTAACATTTCTGGACTTTACTATGAGTTTGTGTGTTTTCCTGTGATTTCAGGTATTTTCTTGCTAAAATTGAGGGACCAGAGCAAAACTCTGACAAGAGGCTGACAAAGGACTGCTGATGCTGTTGGAATCTGACCTCCCAGCACTCAAAATGGATTTTCTGGAGCTACAAGACTCCAAATGGTGCGCTCTTAATGGCGTTGGAAAGTAGACATCTAGAGTTTCCATCAATATATAATAGTCCATACTTTATTCGTGATTAGATGACGTAAACTGGCGCTCAACGCTAGTTCCATGCTGCATTCTGGAGTCAAACGCCGGAAACACGTGACGAACCAGAGTTGAACGCCAAAAACATGTTACAACTTGGCGTTCAACTCCAAGAAAAGCATCAGCTCGTGGATGGATCAAGGTCAGACCAAGCACACACCAAGTGGGCCTCGGAAGTGGATTTATGCATCAATTACTTATCTCTGTAAACCCTAGTAGCTAGTTTAGTATAAATAGAACTTTTTACTAGTGTATTAGACATCTTTGGACGATTAGTTCTTAGATCTTGGGGGCTGGCCATTCAGCCATGCCTGGACCTTTCACTTATGTATTTTCAACGGTGGAATTTCTACATACCATAGATTAAGGGTGTGGAGCTCTGCTGTACCTCAAGTTTTAATGCAATTACTATTATTTTCTACCCAATTCGATTTATTCCTGTTCTAAGATATTCGTTGCACTTCAACTTGACGAATGTGATGATCCGTGACACTCATCATCATTCTCACCTGTGAACACGCGTGACTGACAACCACTTCCATTCTACCTTAGACCGGGCGCATATCTCTTGGATTCCTTGATCAGAATCTTCGTGGCATAAGCTAGAATTAATGGCGGCATTCATGGGAATCCGGAAAGTCTAACCTTGTCTGTGGTATTCCAAGTAGGATTTCGGGATTGAATGACTGCGATGAGCTTCAAACTCCTGAAGGCTGGGCGTTAGTGACAGACGCAAAAGAATCACGGGATTCTATTCCAACCTGATTAAGAACCGACAGATGATTAGCCGTGCTGTGACAGAGCATTTAGACCATTTTCACTGAGAGGATGGGATGTATCCATTGACAACAGTGATGCCCTACATACAGCTTGCCATGGAAAGGAGTAAGAAGGATTAGATGAAAGCAGTAGGAAAACAGAGATTCAACAGGGACAAGCATCTCCATACGCTTATTTGAAATTCCCACCATTAATTTACATAAGTATTTCTATCCTATTTTATTTATCTTTTAATTATCTAATCCAATCACATTTGAATCAGCCTGACTGAGATCTACAAGATGACTATAGCTTGCTTCATACCAACAATCTCCGTGGGATCGACCCTTACTCACGTAAGGTATTACTTGGACGACCCAGTGCACTTGCTGGTTAGTTGTGCGGAGTTGTGACTAAGTGTAATTCACGTGTGAGAGCTACCAAACTATTGGAGCCATTGTTGATGATCACAATTCCATGCACCACTCACGCCCTTTCTTTTCTTGTTCCTTAAGCAGTTTGCAGAGCATGCTATTTTGATTTTGCTGTTCTTCTTTAAGTTGATTCATAGCTTCTTGCAACTTGGTGACAGATGCTTTTAGGCGGGCCCAGTAGTCAATTTGAGGGATTTCTGGGAGGAACTCCTGTGCCCTCCTCTTGATGGAGTTATCGTGCACTTGTTGTCATTCTATTGACTTTTTGGTGATTGGGTGCTTGACTGAGATGAACTCATCTACTCCCATTTTTACCCCAACATCTTTACATAGCAAAGAGATTAAGCTTGGGTAAACCAATTTGGCTTCAGTGGAGTTCTTATTTGCAATTGTGTAAATCTCACCAGAAATCAAGTGATGAATCTCCACTTCGTTTCCCAGCATAATACAATTAATCATCACTGCTCTTTTGACAGTGACCTTAGAGCGGTTACTAGTGGGCAGTATAGAATGCCCAATGAAGTCCAGCCAGCCCCTAGCGACTGGTTTGAGATCTCCTCTCTTGAGTTGGTTTAGGACACCTTTTGAGTTGGCTATCCACTTGGTTCCAGGGAGGCATATGTCCTCTAGAACTTGGTTCAAACGTTTATCTACTCTCACCATTCTCCTATTAAAGAATTCTGGATCATCTTGTAGTTGAGGCAGCTTGAAAACCTCTCTTATTTTGTCAAGGTGGAAGTAAATAATCTTCCCTCTTACCATAGTTCAAAAGGTATGGAAGGCAGTTCCCTTCATTCTCTGCTTATCTGTTAGCCATAGATTTGAGTAGAATTCCTGGACCATGTTTCTTCCCACCTTTGTCTCAGGATTAGCTAGGAGTTCCAACCTCTGTTTTGAATCTGTTCTTGGATCTTTGGATATTCGTCTTCTTTCAGATCGAACATAACTTCCAGGATCATTGACCTCAAACCCATTATTTTGTGGTAATGGTCTGCATGTTCTTTGGTTAAGAACCTCTCTTGATTCCAAAGTGGTTTTGGATTATTCTCTTTCTTGCCTCTTAGAGTAGTTTGTTTTCCTTTAGGAGCCATGATCTTGGTGAGTTTTTGCTCAATGATCACAGAAAAACACACCAAACTTAGAGGTTTGCTTGTCCTCAAGCAAAAGAAAGGAAAGGAGAGGAATATAGAGAAAATCAGATTCGAATGATAGAGGAGTGGGGATGGCCGAACATGTATTTAAAAGGGAGGGGGTGGGTTCGAAAATTTTGAAAAAGATATGATAGAAAGATATGATTTGTAAAAGATAAGCATGATATGAAAAAGATGAGATTTTTAAATTTTAAAAGTTATTCAAAAGATATGAAAAAGTTAAATCTGAATTTTTGTTGATGCATCTAAGAATTAAAAGATGATATGATGAGTTGGAAAAGATTTGGAAAGAAATTGAAAAGATAAATGAGTTTTTGAAAAAGATTTGAAAGAGATTTTGAAAGAAACTTAAAAGGAATTTAGAAGATTATTAAATTCTTGAAAATTGAATTTGAGACATGAAAATTTGTAACATGTTTATGCAGAAAATTATGAATTAAAACATGAAAAATTAAAAAAAAATTGAAGTGAAAACAAAATCACCTCCCCCTGCCTGTTCTGGTGTTAAACGCCCAGAATGGTATTCATTATGGTGTTTAACGCCCATTTGTCACTGGGCGTTAAACGCCAGGAATTCTTTGTCACTGGGCGTTTTTCTAAATGCCCAGGATGCTGCAACTTTGGCGTTAAACGCCCAGAATGGTGCCCATTTTGGCGTTTAACACCCAGAATGGTATCTTTACTGGCGTTAAACGCCCAGAATGGGTACCATTCTGGGCGTTTAATGCTCAAAATGCCTCTTACTGGCGTTTTCAAGCCAGTGAGCTCCTTACCCATTCTGGGCGTTTAATGCCCAAAATGCCTCTTACTGGCGTTTTCGAGCCAGTGAGCTCCTTTTCTCTGCTTTGTGCTCTGAATCCTTCTGTAACTCTGTGAACTTCTGCATTTTGACAATTAACCTTAAAGATAATTTATATCAAACTCCTATTATTATTTAAATAACAAGAACCTTTGCTAATGACTAGGTTGCCTCCCAGCAAGCGCTTCTTTATTGTCTTTAGCTGGACTTTTACTGAGCTTTAGTCTAGTCTCAATTTTGAGCATTCTTGCTCAACATTGCTTTCAAGATAATGTGTGACTATCTGTCCATTAACAATGAACTTTTTGTCAGAGTCAATATCCTGAAGTTCTACATGTCCATATGGTGACACACTTGTGATCACATATGGTCCCCTCCACTGAGATTTTAATTTCCCAAGGAACAACCTGAGCCTAGAGTTAAACAGCAGCACCTTCTGTCCTGGTGATGCGGTATTTATAACCCACACTTACTAACCGGCAAGTGCACCGGGTGGTACCAAGTAATACCTTACGTGAGTAAGGGTCGATCCCAGGAGGATTGATGGATTAAGCAACAGTTATTGAGTGATAAGCTTAGTTAGGCAAGCAGAAATTGGTTTTGAGATGTTCAAAAGGTTTAAGTTCGAACTCAGAATATCAAAAGGATAGACAAACAAATAAGTTGGGAATAAAATATTGAGAAAACATTAAAGGTTTCAGAGTTATCTATTTTCCAGATTTAACTTTTATTACTAACTAATTTAATCATGCAAGATATAATTTCATGGCAAACTATATGTGACTAGACCCTAATTCCTTAGACCTTCCTAGTCTCCTCTAAAATTCATTAACTGCCAATTCCTTGGTCAATTAATTCTAATTAGGGGGTGATGATCAATTTCTAGTTTATATGCCAAAAGAATTCTAATTATTCAAAAATAAAGGGATTATATGTCACGTATCCCGTTAAATACAAACAATTAGAAATTCAGTATAATTTGTTTTCAAGCTGTTGTTCAAGTAAAGAGCTTTTCCAACTTTTACAAGAACTTAATTAGAACATGGTCATACTTCCGTTCCACCCAATATTCATAAAATAAAGAACGAAAACAATTATTGAAATATAAATCAAAACATGAATACATTAGAAAGATCAAACAAATCAATCCATGAAAATAGACAGAGCTCCTAACCTTAACAATGAAGGATTAGTTGCTCATGGTTCAGAGAAGAAAAATAAGGGTTTTGGTAACAATAATCTATATCCTTGTCTAAATGTACAGAGTTCCTATTTATTACTAATCCTAATAGGTTTAAAATCTAAAATTAAAAATAAAATCTTTTCCTAAAAGATAAGATTTGAATTTAATTTTGAATTAATTAACAGATCTTCAGTTGCTGGGTGGGGACCACTTGATTTGTCCATTATGCAGCTTTTAATTTGTGTTTTCTGGGCTGGAAACTGGGTTAAAACAGCCCAGAATTCGCCCCCAGCGTCATTTGTATTTTTGTAGATCGCGCATGTGATGCGTCCGCGTCGTCGACGTGTTCGCGTCATTTGTGCATATTCCAGTCCACGGGTTTGTGTCAGGCACGTGATCGCGTCATTGCGATTTCTCCATTCCGCGCGGTCGCGTAAGCTACGCGTCCACGTCGGTCTTCGCTGGTCATCTCTTTGGTTTCTTCTTCTTCTCTGCAGAAACTTCATCAAATCCATCCGAATGCTATCTAAAATGAATAAAATTACACAAAACTCAAAATAGCATCCATAGTGGCTAAAATATAATTAATTCTAAATTAAACTCAACAATTTAGATGCAAATTCACTAGAAAAAGATAGACAAGATGCTCACGCATCACAACACCAAACTTAAACTGTTGCTTGTCCTCAAGCAACCAAAACTAATATAAGCTTATGTTATGAATTTGCATGAGAATGAGAGTTCGATTAAGCTCATGTCTCTTTTTATAGTGGGGTTTATAACTGTAATTCTGAATAGGTTTGGCATCTCACTCTCCTTTGAATCAAGAATGTTATTGTCATTCGGAATTAGAATATGGATGATATTATGAATTCTCTGATCTTTACATTTCAATTTAATCCTTGAACACAGCAACATTTACTTTAATTTATTTTTCTTTGGTGCTTTGCACCTTGAGCCTAGCCGTGACTTTAAATGTTTTGTCTCAAGAGTTACTTGACACAAAAACACCACATGCACTTAACTGGGAAACTCTCTTTGAGTTCTGATTTTTCTTTTAGTTACTCCCAGACAGTGGTGCTCAAAGCCTTTGACATACTCTGTTAAACGCATTTGGTCTCGACTCTAGGTGTTCTGTCCCAAGGATTACTTGACACAATCACACCACAAGCATATGACTAGGCAAACTACTCTTTGAGCTTTTAATCATGTCTGACCTCCCTAGTCATTGATGCTCAGAGCCTTGGACCTTGCTTTTATTATTATTATTTTATTATTTTTTTTTGCTGTTTCTTTTGCTTCAAGGATTAAATTTTTGTTTATTTCAGAGAAGTTATAATAATTCTCTAAATTCCTATTCCTTATACATCAACATCTGTTGATTCAAATTCAAATATGCACTGTTCATATCATGCATTCAGAATTACAATTAATACCACCACATTTAAGTAAATAAGAGTATTTTTAGAATTAACTCAATTTCTCATGCAATACATCACTTCTTTTTCTTTTCTTTTTGGATTTAAGTTCAGTGAGTGGTACATGAAACATCTTTTCAGCATAAAAAAAAAAGAAAACTAAACTAGTCCTAAGATTCTAACTAGTAAAGGATCATGCAACAAACAAAGCAAAATAGTAGAAAGCCGAAACATAACATAGAAAAAGAGGGTGGAATAAAAAAAGTGAAAGGAACTCAACCACCTTAGTTATCCTAGCGGTCACTTTATTCTTCAGGTTGTGCTCCTCAATGAAGATGATTCGCCTCCCTTTTGTGCCAGAAAACCAATAAGCGCAGCGTCAACACCAAACTTGAAGGTTTTCTTGTCCTCAAGCAAAGAAGAACTGAAAATAGAAGAGACAAATATTATGAGGAGAGAAAAATAAAAGGATAAAAGAATAAGAGAGAATTAGGATTGGGAGAGAGAGAGAAAGAAAACTGGGCGGCGCAACATACGCGTACGCGTATGGCACGCGTACGCGTGGGTCGCGCATTCTTCATAATGACGCGTTAGCGTCAAGCACGCGTCTGCGTGCCCTGGTTTTTGTGCAATTTGCGCGAAGCCAGCTGCGCGCCCGCGCAACTCTCTGTTCACATGGCTTTGGAGCCAATTATTCATACGACGTGTTTGCGTCATGCACGCGCTCGCGTGGATGGCCATATGTGTGACTGACGCAACGCGTCCGCGTGCCCAAATTTGTGCTTTTAGCACACTTCCTGTCCCAAACCAACACAACTCTCTGCCCAAACACTTTTTTACATCGAATTTACGGGTCACGCATTCGCGTCAATGACGCGCTCGCGTGAATGGCAAAAATCACAAACGACGCGAACGCGTGGGGTACGCAAATGCGTGGGATCGTTTGTGTGAACGGCTCCATTCTGGCGCCACTCCTGTGCAACTCTCTATTAAATTTATTTTTTCACTCACACATGATCGATGCGTTCGCGTTCGTGACGCTTGCGCGTCGTATGCGCTTTTTTTTTGAATTATATATAGAGCTTGAGGTGTTCGGTTCCTGTGATAAAATAGCAGCATGATCAGAAAATTAGTAAGAACTCAATAAAAATCAAATAAGAAAATTACTACTATGAAAATTAAAAATAGCTAAGGATACAAAATTATCGGGTTGCCTCTCGACAAGCGCTTCTTTATCGTCACTAGCTTGACGGTCAGTTCCTCTAAGGAGGAGGATCATAGGGGCTCAGTTCTTCACCCCTTACTTTGAACTTTTTTCCTGTATCTCCATAACGTAGCTCAATATGCTCCAGAGAGAGGATTCGGATTACTGTATAAACCCATGCTGGATTGCTGGTCAATACTACCTTCATTCCTGGGGAGAAACCTTCAGTGGGGATCTTTTTGTTTCTCCATCCTCTGGGTACTTTCTTCTTTTTGGGAACCTCTTCCTTGGTAGATGATGCATTCCCAACACCAAACTTAGGTTTGATGTCAGGAGGAATTTTATTTACTGTTACCAAGGGAGGTTTGAGTTGCAGATTCTGCTATGTATCATCAGGCAGTTTTTGAAGGTTTGGATCAATAAGCTCAGCCTGCATGCACCTCTCTTCTTCACCTGTTGGATGTATATCTTTGAATACATGAAAGACCAGTTGCTTATTATGCACTCTAAGTGCTAATTCACCCACTTCTACATCAATCAGAGCTCTTCCAGTGGCTAAGAATGGTCTTCCTAGAATTATAGAGGCATTCTCATCCTCCCCTGTGTCCAGAATCACAAAGTCTACTGGGAGGAAGAACTTACCCACTTTGACCAAGATATTCTCTACTAATCTGTATGCAGGTTTCATAGATTTATCTGCCATCTGCAATGCTATCTTTGTGGGTTGTGCCTTTTGGATTTGCAGCTTCTTCATCACAGATAAGGGCATTAGATTTATGCTTGCCCCCAGATCACATAGGGCTTTCTCAAAGGTTGTGCTCCCAATGGTGCATGGAATTTGAAAGCTCCCTGGATCTGGCATCTTCTTTGGCAAGTTATTCTGAATCACAGCACTACATTCCTTAGTCAGGACTACTGTCTCATCTCCCTTTAAACGCTTTTTCTCTGACAACAGCTCCTTCATGAATTTGGCATAGATAGGCATTTGCTCCAAAACCTCAGCAAAAGGAATATTGATTTGTAATTTTCTAAAGATTTCCAAGAACTTTGAGAACTGCTTGTCCTTGGTCTCCTTTTGAAGTCTCTGAGGATATGGCATCTTAGGCTTATACTCAGGAGCCTTTGGCAGTGTAGGATAAGTGTCAAGAGAGTCTGGAAATGGGTTGTCTGCATGCTTTGGAGGGGCGTGCTCTACTTCTTCCTTCTTCTCCTCTGGAGCATCCTTTTCAACTAGCTCTTCATTGACCTTGGTCTCAGAACCAGCTACTTTACCACTTCTTAATTGAATAGCCTTGCAATCTTCTCCTGGGTTCTCCACTGTATCACCTTGAAATGCACTTGCAGACCTCTCAAGCATTTGCTTGCTCAGTTGACCCACTAGCACTTCTAAATTTTTAATGGAGGCTCTGGTTTCCTGCATAACTTGTGCTTCTGCACTTGCCACTTGTCCACTTATCACAGTGATAACCTTGCATTCCTCTCTTGGATTTAGAATTGTGTTACTAGGAAGGCTATTAGTGGTCCACTGATCAATTTCATTAACTTTGGTGGCTATTTGACCCATTTGAATCTCCAGGTTCTTGATTGATGCTTTGGTTTCCTGTCTAAAACCTGTCAATATTGCTTCCAAATCATTGTTCTGTTGGAAACCGCCCTGAGAATTATTGTTGAAGTTCTGAGGTCTTTGAGGTTGATCCCTCCATCCAAAATTTGGGTGATTCCTCCATCCCTGGTTGTATGTCTTAGAATATGGGTCATTGTTGGGATTCCTAGGACCACTCCCCATGTAATTCACCTGTTCAAAAGAAGGTTGAACATAATCATAATGATCATTTTGCACAAAATTACCTGCCATGTCATAGGAGACTTCCTGTGGTGGATTTTGGGTGTTGATAGCTGAGACTTGCATGCCACCCATCTGTTGAGTAAGTAGATTTATTTGCTGAGACATCAACCTGTTCTGAGCAAGAAGAGCATTAATAGCATCTATTTCCAACATGCCTCTCTTCTGAGGGGTTTCAGAATTCACAAGATTCCTGTTAGAGGAGTATAAATATTGGTTGCTTGCAACCAATTCAATCAGCTCAATAGTCTCCTCCGGTGTCTTCTTCTTGTGCAATGAACCTCCTGAAGAATTGTCTAAACACATTTTGGATATTTCACCCAAGCCTTCATAAAATATGCCTATTTGTGTCCATTTGGAGAACATGTCTGGAGGGCATTGCCTAGTCAGTAGCTTGTATATCTCCCAAGCTTCATACAGAATCTCACCATCCTTCTGTCTGAAGGTCTGAACCTCCATCCTAAGCTTAGTCAGCTTCTTTGGTGGGAAAAATTTTGTGAGAAACTCAGTAACCACCTTGTTCCAAGTATCTAAACTGTCCTTGGGTTGAGAATCTAGCCATAGTTTTGCTCCATCCCTCAGAGGAAACGGGAAGAGCATTAGTTTGTACACATATGGGTTCACTCCGTTTGTCTTCACAGTATCACAAATCTGCAGAAAACTTGAAATAAATTGATTTGGGTCTTTGTGGGGAAGACGATGATACTGGCAGTTTTGTTGTACCAGGGTGACCAGTTGAGGCTTCAACTCAAAGTTGTTTGCAGCAATAGGAGGCACCACGATGCTTTTTCCATAAAGATTTGCAGTAGGAGAAGAGTAAGAGCCAAGTACTCTCCTTTGTTGCTCATTCACATTAGGATTTGCCACATTGGCATTATTAGTATTAGTCGGATCCATAGTGGATTCTGCAGCCGTATAAAGTCTTGCTCGTTGTAAACACCGCCTGAAAGCCCTTTCAGGTTCAGGATCAAAGCCTAAGAGATGTTCTTTGTCTCTGTTCCTATGCATAAACAAACAGAAAACAAGAAAGAATGGGAATCTCTACGTCAGAGTGCAGAGAATTCCCAATGAGGTAACCTGTGTAAAGAGATAAAAATATCGAATAAAATAAATAGAAGAAAAATAATAAATAGTCAACACCAAACTTAATTTCAGAAATTAAGAAAAATATTGGTGCTATTTATTTAAAATTTTTTTTGAAAATTTAAAATTTAATTAAAATATTTTTATTAAATTTTTTT
>NC_029774.3:100726459-100741004 GCF_000817695.3 Arachis duranensis | reverse complement strand
ATAAATAAGTTGGGAATAAAATATTGAGAAAACAGTTAAGGTTTTAGAGTTATCTATTTTCCAGATTTAACTTTTATTACTAACTAATTTAATCATGCAAGATATAATTTCATGGCAAACTATATGTGACTAGACCCTAATTCCTTAGACCTTCCTAGTCTCCTCTAAAATTCATTAACTGCCAATTCCTTGGTCAATTAATTCTAATTAGGGGGTGATGATCAATTTCTAGTTTATATGCCAAAAGAATTCTAATTATTCAAAAATAAAGGGATTATATGTCACGTATCCCGCTAAATACAAACAATTAGAAATTCAGTATAATTTGTTTTCAAGCTGTTGTTCAAGTAAAGAGCTTTTCCAAGTTTTATAAGAACTCAATTAGAACATGGGTCATACTTCTGATCCACCCAATATTCATAAAATAAAGAACGAAAATAATTATTGAAATATAAATCAAAACATGAATAAATTAGAAAGATCAAACAAATCAATCCATGAAAATAGACAGAGCTCCTAACCTTAACAATGAAGGATTAGTTGCTCATGGTTCAGAGAAGAAAAATAAGGGTTCTGGTAACAATAATCTATATCCTTGTCTAAATGTACATAGTTCCTATTTATTACTAATCTTAATAGGTTTAAAATCTAAAATTAAAAATAATATCTTTTCCTAAAAGATAAGATTTGAATTTAAATTCGAATTAATTAACAGATCTTCAGTTGATGGGTGGGGACCACTTGATTTGTCCATTCTGCAGCTTTTAATTTGTGTTTTCTGGGCTGGAAACTGGGTTAAAACAGCCCAGAATTCGCCCCCAGCGTCATTTGTATTTTTGCAGATTGCGCATGTGACGCGTCCGCGTCATCCATGCGTTCGCGTCATTTGTGCATATTGCAGTCCACGCGTTCGCGTCAGGCACGCGATCGCATCATTGTAATTTCTCCATTCCGCGCGGTCGTGTGAGCTACGTGTCCGCGTCGGTCTTCGCTTGTCATCTCATTGGTTTCTTCTTCTTCTCTGCAGAAACTTCATCAAATCCATCCGAATGCTACCTAAAATGAATAAAATTACACAAAACTCAAAATAGCATCCATAGTGGCTAAAATATAATTAATTCTAAATTAAACTCAACAATTTAAATGCAAATTCACTAGGAAAAGATAGACAAGATGCTCACACATCACCTGGCTCAAAGATTCTGGATGACAGTTTCTTGTCATGCCACCGTTTTGCTTTCTCCTTGTAAATTTTTGCATTTTTGAAAGCATTGAGTCTGAATTCCTCTAGCTCATTCAACTGGAGAAATCTTTTCTCTCCAACTAACTTGGCATCAAGGTTTAGGAATCTAGTTGCCCAGTAGGCCTTGTGTTCCAGTTCCACTGGAAGGTGACAGGCTTTTCTATACACAAGCTGGTATGGAGAGGTCCCTATAGGAGTTTTGAATGCAGTTCTGTATGCCCATAGAGCATCATCCAGACTCCTTACCCAATCCTTTCTACGGGTACTACAGTCTGTTCCAGGATTCGTTTTAGTTCTCTATTTGAGACTTCAGCCTGACCATTTGTCTATGGATGATATGGAGTTGCCACTTTGTGGTTAATTCCATATCGGATCAGAGTAGAGTCAAGCTGTTTATTGCAGAAATGAGTCCCTCCATCACTGATTAGTATTCTAGGGACACCAAATCTATTGAAGATATACTTCTGGAGGAACTTCAGCACTATCTTAGTATCATTAGTGGGTGTCGCAATTGCCTCTACCCATTTAGATACATAGTCTACTACCACCAGAATGTAAGTGTTTGAGTATGATGGTGGGAAAGGCCCCATGAAGTCAATACCCCATACATCAAACAACTCAATATCTAAGATCCCTTGCTGAGGCATGGCATAATCGTGAGGCAGATTACCAACTCTCTGGCAACTGTCACAGTTATGTACAAAATCTCGGGAGTCTCTATAGAGGGTAGGCCTGTAGAAGCCACATTGGAGGACTTTTGTGGCTGTTCGCTCACCTCCGAAATGTCCTCCATATTGTGATCCATGGCAATGCCATAGGATCTTCTATGCTTCTTCTCTAGGCACGCATCTGCAGATCATTCCGTGTGCACATCTCTTAAAGAGATATAGTTCATCCCACAAGCAGTACTTTGCATCAGAAATTAATTTTTTCGTTTGCTATCTACTGTACTCTTTGGGTATGAATCTTACATTCTTATAGTTTGCAATGTCTGCAAACCATGGTATTTCCTAAATGGCAAAGAGTTGCTCATCCGGAAAGGATTCAAAGATCTCAGTAGGAGGGAGGGACGCTCCTGCTACTGGTTCTATCCGGGACAGGTGATCGTCTACTTGGTTCTCTATCCCTTTAACTCGTGCAGAAGTAACACCCATCTTATGAGCCTGGGTTTTGAATCCTGCTTTGTGAGTAGATATTTGAGAGCAGCATGGTTAGTGTATACAATCACTTTTGATCCTAATAAATAGGATCTAAAATTGTCAATGGCATAAACCACTGCAAGCAGCTCTTTTTCTGTGGTTGTGTAATTCTTCTGTACATCATTTAGAACACGGCTGGCATAGTAAATGACGTGCAGAAGCTTGATATGCCTTTTTCCTAATACTGCACCAATAGCATGGTCACTGGCATCACACATTAATTCGAATGGTAATGTCCAGTCTGGTGCAGAAATGACAGGTGCTGTGACCAACTTAGCCTTCAGAGTCTTAAAGGCCTGCAAACACTCTGTGTCAAAGACAAATGGTGTATCAGCAGCTAGTAGATTACTCAGAGGTTTTTCGATTTTTGAAAAATCCTTTATAAACCTCTTGTAGAATCCTGCATATCCCAGAAAGCTTCTGATTGCCTTAACATTGGTGGGTGGTGGTAATTTTTCAATTACCTCTACCTTAGCTTGATCCACCTCTATTCCTTTGTTCGAAATTTTATGCCCAAGGACAATTCCTTTAGTCACCATAAAGTGACATTTTTTCCAATTTAAAACCAGGTTAGTCTCTTGGCACCTTTTCAGAATAAGTGCTAGATGATCAAGACAGGAGCTGAATGAGTCTCCAAATACTGAGAAGTCATCCATGAAGACTTCCAGAAATTTTTCTACCATATCAGAGAAAATAGAGAGCGTGCATCTCTGAAAGGTTGCAGGTGCGTTGCACAGACCAAATGACATCCTTCTGTAGGCAAATACTCCAGATGGACATGTGAATGATGTTTTCTCTTGATCCTGAGGATCTACTGCAATTTGGTTATAGCCTGAATAGCCATCCAAAAAGCAGTAATAGTCATGACCTGCTAGTCTTTCTAGCATCTGGTCTATGAATGGTAAAGGAAAATAATCATTTTTGGTGGCTGTATTGAGCCTTATGTAGCCAATACACATGCACCACCCTGTAACTGTTCTTGTAGGAACCAGTTCATTTTTTATCATTATGAATCACTGTCATACCTCCCTTCTTTGGGATGACTTAGACAGGGCTCACCCAGGGGCTATCATAAATAGGATAAATAATCCCAGCCTCTAGTAATTTAGTGACCTCTTTCTGCACCACTTCCTTCATTACCGGATTTAGCCGCCTCTGTGGTTGAACCACTGGCTTAGCATCATCCTCCAATAGGATCTTGTGCATGCATCTGGCTGGGCTAATGCCCTTAAGATCACTTATGGACCACCCAAGAGCTGTCTTGTGTGTCTTTAGCACCTGAAGTAGTGCTTTCTCTTCCTGTGGTTCTAAGGCAGAGCTTATGATCACAGGAAAAGTTGCATCCTCTCCTAGAAATGCATATTTCAAGGATGGTGGTAGTGGTTTGAGCTCGGGTTTAGGAGGCTTATCCTCTTCCTGAGGAATTTTCAGGAGTTCTTCTGTTTTCTCTGGTTCCTCCAAATCAGGCTGAACATCTTTAAAGATGTCCTCTAGCTCTAATTCGAGACTCTCAGTCATATTGACTTCTTCCACCAAGGAGTCAATAATATCAACTCTCATGCAGTCTTTTGATGTGTCTGGATGCTGTATAGCTTTGACAGCATTCAACTTAAACTCATCCTCATTGACTCTCAGGGTCACCTCCCCTTTTTGGACATCAATGAGGGTTCGTCCAGTTGCTAGGAAAGGTCTTCCTAGAATGAGAGTTGCACTCTTGTGCTCCTCCATTTCCAACACTACAAAGTCAGTGGGAAAGGAAAATGGCCCAACCTTGACAATCATGTCCTCAATTATGCCTGATGGATATTTAATGAAGCCATCAGCAAGTTGGAGGCATATTCGGGTTGGTTTGACTTCTTCAGTCAAGTCAAGCTTTCTGATAGTGGATGCAGGTATTAGGTTGATACTTGCCCCAAGATCACATAGAGCTGTCTTGGTACAAGTACCCTTTAATGTGCATGGTATCATAAAGCTTTCGGAATCTTTAAACTTCTCTGGTAAACTTTTCAGAATGACTGCACTAGATTTTTCAGTGAGGAAAACTTTTTTAGTTTCTCTCCAATCCTTCTTATGACTTAAGATCTCTTTCATGAACTTAGCATAAGAGGGTATTTGCTCAAGTGCCTTTGCAAACAGGATCTTTATTTCAAGAGTCTTGAGATAGTCTGCAAAGCAGACAAATTGTTTATCCTGTTCTGCTTGGTGGAGTTTCTGAGGATAAGGCATCTTGGCTTTATATTCCCCAACCTTAGTTGCTGTAGGTTTATTTCCTACAGAAGAGGTTGGAGAAGCCTTCTTAGGAGGGTTACTATCAGCACTTGCAGGTGTCTGATCCCTCATTGGTGTTTGAACGCCAGGATTAGGGGTTGGATGGGTGTTCAATGCCAATTTTCCACCCTTTTTTGGCGTTTGAACGCCAGAACTGGACATGGACTGGGCATTTAACGCCAGTTTTTTCACCCTTTTCTGGCGTTTGAACGCCAGAAGTGGGCATCCACTGGGCGTTTAACACCAATTTTTCACCCTTTTCTGGCGTTTGAATGCTAGAATTATTCCTCTCTGGGCTCTTACTGTCCTCAAAGGGATTTTGGGAAGTGGTTTGCTTATCCTCTGTCAGTTGTTTGTTCCTTGACTTTCTGTTGCCTTGAGTTGAAACATTTAATGTCTTCCCACTTCTTAGTTGAACAGCTTGACACTCTTTTGTTATTCGTTTAGATAACTGCTGTCTTGTCTGATCCAGTTGTGCCTCCATGTTCTTGTTAGCATTTTTAGTATCTTGTAACATTTCTTTGAACTCTGCTAACTGTTTTGTTAGGAGAAGTATTTGTTGGTTAAGTTCAGCAACTTATTTTGGAGGACTAATTTTAGTGGATACTGCTTTAGCCTCTTCTTTCATGGAAGATTCACTATTTAAATACAGATGCTGATTTCTTGCAACTGTATCAATGAGCTCTTGAGCCTCTTCAATTGTCTTCCTCGTGTGTATAGATCCACCAGCTGAGTGGTCTAAAGATATCTGGGCTTTTTCTGTAAGCCCATAGTAGAAGATGTCTAACTGCACCCATTCTGAAAACATTTCAGAGGGGCATTTCCTTAGCATCTCTCTATACCTCTGCCAGGCATCATAAAGAGATTCATTATCCCCTTGTTTAAAGCCTTGGATGTCTAGCCTTAGCTGTGTCATCCTTTTTGGAGGGTAATATTGATTCAGGTCTGATAATTGCTTCCATGTTTGTATGCTTGCTTTGGGTTGGTTATTTAACCACCTCTTAGCTTGATCTTTTACAGCAAATGGAAACAGTAGTAATCTGTAGACATCCTGATCTACTTTCTTATCACGTACTGTGTCAGCAATTTGTAAGAACTATGCCAGAAACTCAGTAGGTTCTTCCTGTGGATGACCAAAATATTGACAATTTTGCTGCACAATGATAATGAGCTGAGGGTTTAGCTCAAAGTTGTTAGCCTTAATAGGGGGTATACAGATACTACCCCCATATGAAGCAGCAATGGGGTTAGGTATGACCCTAGAGTCCTTCTGGACTGTTCAGTTCCACTTAGGTCCATGATGGAGAAAGGGAGGTGATGTGAATTGTGAGTAAAATTTTATTTTATTTTATTTTAAATTTTTTTTGAAAACTAAAAATAAAAGAAAATTGGAAACTAAAATAATTAATTAATTAAAAGGATTTGAAAAAATTTTTGGGTGGTGATTTTCGAAAGTGAAGAGAGAGAAATTGATTAGGAAGTTTTGAAAAAGATAGGATTTTAAAATTTTAAAGATTGAGACTTTCTTAATAAGTAAACACCAAACTTAAAATTTTTCAATCAAAGTAATAAAATAAGACTAAAAATTCAAAAATTATGAGTAATTAAAGGAAAAGATATATTTTTTATTTTTAAATTTTTAATGAGAGAGAAAAATACACAAAAGACACAAGACTTAAAATTTTTAGATCTAATGCTCCTTGTTTTCGAAAATTTGGAGGAAAAACACCAAGGAACACCCAACTTAAAAATTTTAAGATCAAAACACAAAGAAGACTAAAGAACACTTTGAAGACTCAAAAGAACACCAAACTTAAGAGTTTGACACAAAATTTAATCAAAGAAAAATTATTTTTGAAAGATTTTTTTTTTGAAAAGAAAATAAAAGACTCAAATTTGATGACTCTATACCAACAAAAAAATAATTTATTCCTAATCTAAGCAACAAGATAAACAGTCAATTATTCAAACTCGAACAATCTCCGGCAACGGCGCCAAAAACTTGGTGCACGAAATCACAATCACACTTTTGCAATTCCGTACAACTAACCAGCAAGTGCACTGGGTCGTCCAAGTAATACCTTACGTGAGTAACGGTCGATCCCACAGAGATTGTCGGCTTGAAGCAAGCTACGGTTATCTTGTAACTCTTAGTCAGGATATCAATAATGATTCTTAGTTTTAATTGCAGAAAGTAAAAGAACATGAAATAAAGAGTACTTGTTATGCAGTAATGGAGATCAGATTGGGGTTTTAGAGATGCTCTGTCTTCTGAATCTCTGCTTTCCTACTATCTTCTTCTTCACGCACGCAAGGCTCCTTCCATGGCAAGCTGTATGCTGGTGGATCACCATCGTCAATGGCTACCCGCCGTCCTCTTAGTGAAAATGGTCCATGTACATGGCTAATCATCTGTCGGTTCTCATTTGTGTTGGAATAGAATCCGTTGATCCTTTTTGCACACTGTCATTGTGCCCAACATTTATGAGTTTGAAGCTCATCACAGTCATCCCTTCCTAGATCCTACTCGGAATACCACAGACAAGGTTTAGACTTTTTGGATCTCAGGAATGCTGCCAATTGATTCTAGCCTATACACGAAGACTCTGATCTCACAGATTTGAATGCTCTGTTGTAAGGAGAGGCAATCAAACTCATGAACCAGGAGCCCAAGAGATACCCACTCAATCTAAGGTAGAACGGAAGTGATTGTCAGGCACGCATTCATAGGTTGAGAATGGTGATGAGTGTCACAGATCATCACATTCATCATGTTGAAATGCGAATGAATATCTTAGAATGGAAACAAGCATGATTGAATGAAAAATAGTAGTAATTGCATTAATCCATTGAGACACAGTAGAGCTCCTCATCCCCAATCATGGAGTTTAGAGACTCATGTCGTAGAAGATACAAAATTCAGATGTAAAAATGTCATAGGGTCCAAAATAAATCTCTAGAAGTAGTTTTTATACTCAACTAGTAACCTAGGATTACAGAAAATGAGTAAGCTAAGATAGATAGTATAGAAATCCACTTCTAGGGCCCACTTGGTGTGTGTTTGGGCTGAGCATTGAAGCTTTCATGTGCATAGCCTGTTTCTGGCGTTAAACTCCAGCTTTTGTGCCAGTTTGGGCGTTTAACTCCAACTTTTATGCCAGTTCTGGCGTTTAACGCCAGAAAAGGGTATAAAGCTGGCGTTTAGACGCCATTGCTACCAAATCTCGGGCAAAGTATGGACTATTATATATTGCTGGAAAGCCCAAGATGTCTACTTTTCAACGCAGTTGAGAGCGTGCCAATTGGGCTTCTGTAGTAGCAGAAAATCTATTTCGAGTGAAGGGAGGTCAGAATCCAACAGCATCTGCAGTCCTTTCTCAGCCTCTGAATCAGATTTTGCTCAGGTCCCTCAATTTCAGCCAGAAAATACCTGAAATTACAAAAAAACACACAAACTCATAGTAAGTCCAGAAATGTGAATTTTGCATAAAAACTAATAAAAATATAATAAAAATTAAATAAAACATACTAAAAACTATGTAAAAACAATGCCAAAAAGCGTATAAATTATCCGCTCATCACATACCAAGCTCTTGGAGCTTGTCTAAGGCCATAAAGAGCCTTAGAGAGTTTGAAAACATGGTTTGGAAATTCTTTATCTTCAAAACCGGGGGGTTGAGCCACAAACACTTCTCTATCAATAAGCCCATTAAGGAAAGCACATTTAAATCCATTTGAAACATTTTGAAACCCTTATGGGCAGCATAGGCAAGAAGCAACCTAATTGCTTCCATTATAGCTATCGGAGCAAAAGACTCATCAAAATCTATACCTTCTTCTTAATCGTAACCTTGGGTCACTAATCTAGCCTTGTTACGAACAACTTGTCCATCCTCACCAAGTTTATTTTTAAAGACCCACTTAGTAACCGTTATCTTCTTACCATTCGGATGATGTACTAATGTCCAAACCTCATTTTTGTCAAATCGAGCCAACTCCTCTTGCATGGCTTTGACCCAAGAGGGATCTTCAAGTGCCTGTTTAACATTGTTGGGCTCCATTTGTGACAAGAGGGCAAAATTGCTAGGTTCGGATTGCCTTTTTGTTGAGGATCTTGTTGTTACACCTTGAGAAGGATCACCAATGATGAAGTCATGAGGATAACCCCTCATAGACTTTCATTCTCTTCGCTTTTGGAGCGGTGTTGAGCTTTGATGAGCTTTTGTGGGTTGCTCTGTTCCAGATTCTCTTGCTGGCTCAGGATACAAAATGAAAATGTCTCCTATATTCTGACGAGACAAAACTATATGGACAGATTCTTCATTTTGAACAAACTTGGGATTTTCTTCATTGGTTTCTTTATTGACAACATCTTTACAATCTGAATCATTATCTATCACAGCACTGGGAATTGAATTCGAATCATAAAATGATACATGTATGGATTCCTCTATGGTTCTATGCTCTTTGAGGTAAATTCTATAAGCTTTGCTAGTGGTGGAGTATCCAACAAACATTCCCTCATATGATTTTGGATCAAATTTACCAAGATTTTCTTTGTTATTAAGCACAAAACATTTGCATTCAAAACATGAAAATACTTAAGATTAGGAGGGGTTCCTTTCCATAGCTCATAAGGAGTTTTCTTCAACCCTTTTCTAATGATGGTCCTATTCAAAATATAACAAGATGTATTTACAGCTTCAGCCCATAGAAATTTTGGAACCTCATTTTCACATAACATAGCCTAGTCATCTCTTGAAGGCTTCTATTCCTTCTTTCAACAACCCCATTTTGTTGAGGTGTTCTAGGGCATGAAAAGTTGTGAGCAATTCCAAAATCATCACAGAATTTTTCAAAGTCTTGATTTTCAAATTCCTTTCCGTGATCACTTCTCAAATGGGCAACTTTTAAATCCTTTTCATTTTGAATTCTTTTGCAGAAGGTTGAAAAGGCAAGAAAAGCATCAGTTTTATGAGCAAGAAAAAGTACCCAACCGAATCTAGAGTAATCATCCACCACAACTAAGCCATAGTGTTTACCTCCTAAACTTTGAGTTCTTGTTGGTCCAAAAAGTTCAATGTGTAACATATCTAATGGCCTCTTGGTTGAAATTCCATCTTTTGTTTTAAAAGAGTATTTTACTTGTTTGCCTAATTGACAAACATCACAAGTAAGATCCTTATCAAATTTAATATTTGGAATTCCTCTTACCAATTTTTTCTTAACTAGCTTAGAAATTTGGTACATGCTAGCATGACCCAATTTCTTATGCCATAGCCATTTTTCAGATTCAAGAAAGGTAAAACATGTTACTTTTTGATCTTTCAAGTCCTCAAGAGTTAATCCATACACATTATTACACCTTTTAGCCTCAAACAAAATATCCCCAGATTTTTTCACATACAACTAAACACACAAACTTTCTAAAAACAACTTCAAAACCTAGGTCACACAATTGGCTAATACTAAGTAAATTATGTTTCAAGCCATCAACAAGAAGAACATCATTTATAAAAGATGAGAAACTTTTACCAACTTTTCCAATAGCCACTATTTTTCATTTACCATCATCACCGAAAGTGACAAACCCTCCATTATACTCATCAAGCTTTATGAAAAAGGTTGCCTTTCCGGTCATATGTCTAGAACATCCGCTGTCCATATACCACATATTGTCCTTCCGCTTGGATGCTAGGTAGACCTACAAAATAACCTCAAGTGACCTTAGGTATCCAAATCTTCTTGGATCCTTTCACGTTAAACCATCTCCTATGTCCCAATCCATTGTAGTCAAAAACAACTTTGTAAACTTTGTCACCAATCATTCTTTCACCAGAAAACATTGAATGGGAAAGTGTCCACTCCTATTGCATAATCTACAAAATCTTGGAGTTGCTATTTTGTTTAAGTAGGTTGGGTTTTAAAACCTTGTATCATTAGAAGATGAAGCTATATTTTCAAACAAAGGTTTCTCAACAAATTTGAAATTTTTATGAAACCCCAAGCCAGCTTTATCATACAATGGTTTTTGACTAGCCAAGATTTGATTTAAATTTTCAGAACTTTGAGTAAACTTGGCTAAGTCATTTTTAAGATTTTTAATCTTTTTCAGCAACTCTTCATTTTCTTTAAAGCAGTTTACATATGCAATAACAGAGTGGTCACTTTCACAGCTTCTAAGTTGGGCTTTTAATTGCTTATTTTCTTCAACAAGATCACAAGCAGTTTCGGCCTCCTTTAGCTTGTCTTTGAGAAAACCATTTTATGCCTTAAGAATGGTGATTTGTTGTTCAAGATCTTGGTTATCAAGTAGAAAATATCTAATTTTTTCAGAAAGGTGGTCTATCATAAGATGGAGATCTTCAATGTTAGGGTTATGGAAGATTACCTGATCAATATGATTGGCCATGAGACATGGTAGTGACTTGGTCTCGAATTCTTCATCATCCTCTGAGTCAATTTCCAAGTCCTCCTATTAAGCCAGCAGTCCCTTTTTCTTTCCTCTCTTTGGCTTCTCCTCCTTCTTCAATTTAGGGCAATCAGATTTAAAATGCCAGTCTCATTGCAGTTGTAGCATGTCACCTTGATGAAATCTTTCTTTTGTTTTCTTGAGCTGCTTCCCTTGCCTCTTTCCTTGAACTTTACCATTTTCCTGAATTTTTTTGCAAACAACACATTTATTTTCAGATGAGTTATCACTGGATTCATCAACCAGGGGGTTAGTAATAGATGTAAAAGCAATTCCTTTCTTTTTTGAATCTTGTTTCAAATAAGTGTTTTCAAAAGCAAGTAGGTTTCCTCTCAAGTCATCATATGTCATCGAATCTAAACTATTGCTCTCAGAAATGATTAATGCTTTAGTTTTCCACTTTTTAGTGAGACATCTCAACACTCTTCTCACAAGCACAGAATCAGGATACATAATTCCCATAGCATCCAAGCCAACAATGATGATGTTGAATCTTTCGAACAGCTTATCAATAGATTCTCCTTCCTTCATTGCAAATATTTCATACTCTCTATTCAACATATCTATCCGGGTCTTCTTTACTATGGTGGTTCCTTCATGGGTGATTTAAAGTTTGTCCCAGATTTCCTTTGCCATTGTGCATCGTGATACCCGTCGGTATTCCTCGAAGCTGATAGCACAGTTGAGCAGATTGATAGCCTTGGCATTGAGCTCCACCTTCTTTCTGTCTTCTTCGGTCCAGGTTACTTCAGGTTTGAAAGAGATTACTCCTTCTGCACTTATGGTGGTTGTGAATTAGGGACCCTCCAGGATGATATTCTAAAGTCTGTAGTCTACTGCTTGCACAAAAATCTTCATTCTCTCCTTCCAATAGGTGTAGTTTTTCCCATTGAAAAGAGGAGGTCTGTTGCTTGAATGTTCCTCTGTTAGATTGTATGAAACCATATTTGAGCCACTATTTTCTGCCATCTGAATCTTTTCTCCAAGCTACAAAGCTTGATCTCTTTGAAACCAAGCTCTGATACCAATTGATGGTTTCAGTGGCTAAGAGAAGGGGGGTTAAATCTTAGCCCTTTTTTTCACTTAATAACACTTGCTGATCTTTGGAACAGCTTCTGGAGACTTTTTGATTTTTGTCTCGTACCCAACCACGAGACTTTTTCTTTTTATCTTGTGACCCGGCACGAGATATTTTTGGTTTTATCTCCTGTACAGCAGAAATAGAAATGGAGTAAAAGAGAGAGAAAATTACACCCAGATATATCCTGGTCAGCTGCTAAGTGCAGTGTAGCCTACATCTAATCTCTATCACAACCATGATGGAATTTCACTATAATCATGCAGATTACAGACACCAATTCTCCCTAGGAACTACCCTTCCTATCTGGGACAAGTCCAGAATCTAAACCCAAAACTGAACTTGACTTGGTCACTGCCAAGCTTTCAATTGTAAATTGCTAACCCAACTTATAAGGGGATTCCCACAGAATCATGAAACACAACACAGATGTACAAAGAAACTCTAAGGACATCTATGGCTTTTTCTTTTAATTTTGCACTCTCTGCCTTTTTCCGCTCTATGGCTTTTTCATACAAACCTTACTGTTTGCCTTTTTTCCATGAGACTCAAGACAGACAAAATTAAACAGAAAAATACAAAATAGAATACATTGAAGGAGAAGAACATATGTTAGCTTAGGTAGCTCTGAGAACTCTGTGTCTTGCACTCTCACTCCTTGCTTCAAGCCCTGGCTGTTCTCCCTATTTATAGAGGGAGAAGCCTCCACGGTTGAAACCAAAAGAACTAAGCCAATCTTCTTCTTCTTAATGCAAACCGGTTCGGCTAGAGAGAGGAGAAGTAACCGAATGCAATAACCAACATGCAATTACCTCTGGTTCTTCCTTGATCACCAATAATCATCAATCCGAGCCTTCCATCTTGCCTCGCACTCCAAGATGAACTCCTAGCCCTTGATGCATGATGCATGACAACTCCTCCTGCTCCACTTTTGCTTCTTCCTTCACGTAGCCACCCTTGCTACCTTCTGTGATCAGTGAACCCAAAAGCAGAGACGAGCCATCCCTCCAGAAAATATTCCTCTACTAACCAAAATCTTCATCAACCATTTTTGGTATGAAGAAGCCAAGATTTCTTCACCAAATC
Source organism: Arachis duranensis (assembly GCF_000817695.3). Taxonomy (NCBI): domain Eukaryota; kingdom Viridiplantae; phylum Streptophyta; class Magnoliopsida; order Fabales; family Fabaceae; genus Arachis; species Arachis duranensis. The sequence goes on along the minus strand of NC_029774.3, from coordinate 100,727,658 downwards.
TTACCATAAGTGATGAGAATCTCAGTCACAACATACTTTTTATTTTCTTTTTCTTGCCATCATTGTGATGGTCTTGTGGTGCTTCTTCTTCACTATGGTAGCTTGCTATAGCTTCCATGGTTGCTTACTGTGATATGACGGAATAGAGAAGAAAGATGAGAGAGAAGAGAGAGTTGAAAGAAAAGAAATTAAATGAGATTGAACAAATTAATTAAAAATGAGTTGCTTTTACTTCCTTCTTTGCTGAGTAGCGTGTAGCATTAAGGCTATCAATCAAATCAATGATCATTTCTCTCTCATGGTTCCCATGCATGTATTAACTTCACTTTAATGAAATTTGAATTCCACCACATGGTAAAAATTAAGATCCGTTGAAGGTAATGAAATTTTGCTTTCTTTGCTTAATGATTTCGGATCATGCAAGCTTGCCTTTAGCAAGCAATTCAATTTCGGGCTTAGTTTAACATGGTTCTGGCCCAAGTAATCACAAATTGCTTCAGCCACTTAATATAACAAATTTGAACAAGGCTGAGTGATCATAAGCACATTGGGCTTGCAATAATAATTCAGACTGGCCCAATTCAATTTAGCCACAATGATTAAAAATAATTTGTATCAATGCTGAATATTTTTAATCAAACTCGGCTTATTGTAGATTCCTTTTATTTTTGGCCCAATTAAACCTGTATTGCAAAATTAAACAGTTAGCATATATTATTTGAAATCATATTAATAATTTTTGAATTAATCATATTAATAATATTTGATCATCATTAAATTAAACTAGAGTTTTTGATGAGCGGATAATTTGTACGCTTTTTGACATTGTTTTTAGTATGTTTTTGGTATGATCTAGTTAGTTTTTAGTATATTTTTATTAGTTTTTAGTTAAAATTCACTTTTCTGGACTTTACTATGAGTTTGTGTGTTTTTCTGTGATTTTAGGTATTTTCTGGATGAAATTGAGGGACCTGAGCAAAAATCTGATTCAGAGACTAAAAAGGACTGCAGATGCTGTTGGATTCTGACCTCCCTGCACTCGAAGTGGATTTTTTGGAGCTACAGAAGCCCGATTGGCGCGCTCTCAACGGCGTTGGAAAGTAGACATCTTGGGCTTCCCAGCAATATATGATAGTCCATACTTTGCCCAAGATTTGATGGCCCAAACCGGCGTTCAAAGTCACCATCAGAATTCCCAG
>NC_029774.3:100723988-100725555 GCF_000817695.3 Arachis duranensis | reverse complement strand
ATGCACCAAGTTTTTGGCGCCGTTGCCGGGGATTGTTCGAGTATGGACAACTGACGGTTCATCTTGTTGCTTAGATTAGGTATTTTTTCTTCAAAGTTCTTATGAATGAATTCTAGTGTTTCAAAGTGATGTTCTTATCATCACCAAAGCTGATTGATTCTCATCAATTTAGCTCTTGAATGCAATGTCCTACTGAAGCTTGAATAGCCATGTCTAATTTCTTTAGACTAAAGCTTTAGACTAACATTGCATGATTCCTGGAATTTTCATTAAGAATTTTGAAACCTTTATTTTCTTCTCCATATAATTTTTAAGAATTTTGATACCTTTATTTTCTTTTCCACTTAATTTTCGAAAAATCCAAAAAAAAAATTACAAAATCATAAAAACCAAAAATATTTTATGTTTCTTGTTTGAGTCTAGAGTCTCATGTTAAGTTTGGTGTCAATTGCATGTTTCTGTTCTTCTTGCATTCATGCATGTGTCTTCATTAATCTTCAAGTTATTCTTGATGATTTCATTGCTCTGATCTTTATATTCTCTTGACTTGAGTATTTTGTTGTGTCTCATATGCATTCTCATTAGTGTCAGTAGTATACAAACTGCTAAGTTTGGTGTCTTGCATGAATTTTAGTTGCATTTTGATTATTCCTCACTATTAAAAATCCAAAAATATTTTTAATTTGTGTCTTTTCAAGTCAATAATACAGAGAATTGAAGACTCAGAACATACTGTAGAGGAATTACACAGAAAAAGCTGGGCATTCAAAATGCCCAGTGAAGAAGACAGACTGGCGTTTAAACGCCAGCCAGGGTGCCTGGCTGGGCGTTTAACGCCCAAAAGGGTAGTGGTTTGGGCGTTAAACGCCAGAATGTGCACCATTCTAGGCGTTTAACGCCAGGATGGCACAAGAGGGAAGATTCTGTTTTTAATGCAAATTTTTTTCAAGTTTTCGAAAATTTTCAAAATCAAATCTTTTTCAAATCAAATCTTTTCAATCAAATCATTTTCAAAATCAATTTCTTTCTATTTTCAAAAATACTTGCTATCAATTAATGATTTGATTCAACATTTCAAGTATGTTGCCTTTTCTGTTGAGAAAGGTTTAATGTTTGAATCATATCTTTTCTTGTTAGCCAAGTTATTAATTTTTAAAATCAAATCTTTTTAAATTGTTTTTCAAATCATATCTTCTCAACCATATCTTTTTAAAACTATATCTTTTCAATCATATATTTTTCTCACATCTTTTTCAAAATAGTTTTCAATCATACCTTTTTGATTTCTAATTTCAAAATCTTTTTCAAAAATCACTTGATTTCTTTTCCACTCTTGGTTTTTGAAAATCAATTAGTGTTTTTCAAAATGTTTTCAAAATCTTTTACTTAATTTTCGAAAACTACTTCCCCTCTTCTCACATCCTTCTATTTTTGGACTAACACTATTCCTTAATGCACAATTCGAACTCCATCTTCTTTGATAAGCTCGAATTTTCTACTTCTGCCTTCTATTTTTCTTTTCCTCTGACACCTCAAGGAATCTCTATACTGTGACATAGAGGATTCC
>NC_029774.3:100719242-100720322 GCF_000817695.3 Arachis duranensis | reverse complement strand
TGAGAAGGCATGACCTCAAGCCTGTGGCTAGGGGATGGTTGGAGTTTATCCAACGCTCAATCATTCCCACTAGCAACCGGTCCGAAGTTACTATAGACCGAGCCATCATGATTCATAGCATCATGATTGGAGAAAAAATATAAGTTCATGAGGTTATATCCCAAGAACTTTATAAGGTGGCGGACAAGTCCTCTACCTTGGCAAGGTTAGCCTTTCCTCATCTCATTTGTCACCTCTATTATTCAGTTGGAGTTGACATAGAGGGAGACATCCCCATTGATGAGGACAAGCCCATCACTAAAAAGAGGATGGAGCAAACAAGAGACCCCTCCCATCATCAAGTCCCTGAGATGCCTCAAGGGATGCACTTTCCTCCACAAAACTATTGGGAGCAACTGAACACCTCCCTAGGAGAATTGAGTTCCAACCTGGGCCAACTAAGGGTGGAGCACCAAGAACATTCCATTCTCCTCCATGAAATTAGAGAAGACCAAAGAATCATGAGAGAGGAGCAACAAAGACAAGGAAGAGACTTTGAGGAGCTCAAGCACTCCATAGGATCTTCAAGAGGAAGAACAAGCCGCCATCACTAAGGTGGACCCGTTCTTTAATCTCCTTGTTCTTTATTTTTCTGTTTTTCGAAAAATCATGCTTATGTTCATCTATGTTTGTGTCTTGTGATCATTAGTGTCTTAGTGTCTATGCCTTAAAGTCATGAATGTCCTATGAATCCATCACCTTTCTTGAATGAAAAATTTTCTTAATTGAAAAAGAGAAGAATTGCATGAATTTTGAATTTTATAACAGTTTAATTATTTTGATGTGGTGGCAATACTTATGTTTTCTGAATGTATGCTTAAACAGTGCATATGTATCTTGAATTTGTGGTTCATGAATGTTGGCTCTTGAGAGAATGATGAAAAAGGAGACATGTTACTGAGGATCTGAAAAATCATAAAAATGATTCTTGAAGCAAGAAAAAGCAGTGAATACAAAAATAAAAAAAAAATTTCGAAAAAAAAAGAGAAAGAAAGAAATAAAGTTGTGATCCAAGGCAAAAAGAGTGTGCTTAAGAACCCT
>NC_029774.3:100717036-100717943 GCF_000817695.3 Arachis duranensis | reverse complement strand
CACTGAGAGGATGGGAGGTAGCCACTGACAACAGTGAAACCCTTGCATACAGCTTGCCATGGAAAGGAGTAAGAAGGATTGGATGAAGACAGTAGGAAAGCAGAGAGACGGAAGGAACACAGCATCTCCATACGCTTATCTGAAATTCCCACCAATGAATTGCATAAGTATCTCTATCTTTATCTTTATGTTTTATTCGTATATCACCCATAACCATTTGAGTTTGCTTGACTAAGATTTACAAGGTGACCATAGCTTGCTTCATACCAACAATCTCTGTGGGATCGACCCTTACTCGCATAAGGTTTATTACTTGGACGACCCAGTACACTTGCTGGTTACTTGTGCGAAGTTGTGTTTATGCCATGGTATTGAACATCAAGTTTTTGGGTTCATCACCAGGGATTATTTGAGTTGTGAAAAGTATTGATCAAAATTTCGTGCACCAGTTTTCCAAACTCATCACATAGAATGAATCACTCATTGTTAAAATAGTTGGTAAGAAGTCTTAATCCAAAAATATAAACATCTCTATGACCTTAACTATTTTCTTATCATTGTTTTACATCAATTCTGTTTATTTGCTTTCTTTACTTGCTAATTTACTATTTATGCATTTACAACAACAACCACCTTTTACTATTGGCGTGATTAAGTCCAGCAAGATAACTATTGCTTGCTCAATCCAACAATCCTCGTGGGATCGACCCTCACTTACCTGAAGTATTACTTGGATGACCCGGTGCACTTGCTGGTGAAGTTCTGCAAGTTCTAATTTTGCACACCAAATTTTTGGCGCCGTTACCGGGGATTGTTCGTGATTGGCAACTACCGGTTGTCTTGTTGCTTAGATTAGGTACTTTCATTAGTTTTTATTAAATTAATTTTCCTTTTTATTTTTGATTCC
>NC_029774.3:100714063-100716936 GCF_000817695.3 Arachis duranensis | reverse complement strand
AAGGACTACGACTTTGAGTTGCATTACCATCCGGGAAAGGCGAACGTAGTGGCGGATGCGTTAAGTCGAAAGTCGTTATATACGGCTTGGATGATGCTTCAAGAGGAGAAGTTGCTCAAGGGATTCGAGAGTCTGAAAATTGGTGCTCGAGAAGTATCCGAAACTTTGCGTTTGAGCCGATTAGAAATCTCAAGTGACTTTAAGTCCGAACTCCTAAAGGCTCATCAGAATGATGAAGCTTTATGGAAGGTGTTACCGACTATTGAGCAAGGAAAACAGTGGAGAGTGTCGGAAGAAAAAGATGGGTTATGGAGATTCAAGGGTAGGATCATTGTGCCGGATGTTGGCACTTTGAGACAAGATATTTTAAAGGAGGCACACAAAAGCGGATTCTCCATTCACCCGCGAAGTACTAAGATGTACCATGATTTAAAGGCGATGTTTTGGTGGCCGGGTATGAAGAATGATGTGGCGGAATGTGTATCAAAATGCTTAACTAGTCAAAAGGTAAATATTGAACATCAAAGACCTTCCGGGATGTTGCAACCTTTAGAGATTCCACAATGGAAGTGGGAAAGTATTGCAATGGACTTTGTGTCAGGATTGCCAAGGACTAGGGCTGGTTTTGATGCTATCTGGGTGATTGTGGACCGACTGACGAAGTCAGCTCACTTTTTACCCATTCGGATGACTTACACCCATGAGGAGCTAGCACGGTTATACATAAAGGAGATTGTGACACTTCATCGTGTACCTGCTACTATAATCTCTGATAGAGATCCTCGTTTCACTTCAAGATTTTGGGGTGCATTTCAGAAAGCTTTTGGAACCCGATTAAGCTTGAGCACCGCTTACCATCCTCAAACAGATGGTCAATCTGAAAGGACGATCCAAACACTAGAGGATATGTTGAGAGCTTGTGTTTTAGACCAACTGGCGAGTTGGGATCGGTATATGCCATTAGTGGAGTTTGCATACAATAATAGTTATCATGCGAGCATCGGAATGGCTCCGTATGAGGCCTTATATGGGAGGAAATGTCAATCTCTGCTATGTTGGTATGAAGCTGGAGAGAAAAGCTTGTTAGGGCCGGAAATGATAGCTAAGACTACTGAACAAGTCAAGAAAATCCGTGATAGGATGCTTACGGCACAGAGTCGTCAAAAGAGTTACGCCGATCAGAGGCGAAAGCTCTTAGAATTTGAGGAAGGAGATCATGTTTTCCTTAAGGTTACTCCGACCACGGGAGTAGGTAGGGCGATTAAGGCAAAGAAGTTGAATCCTCGATACATTGGTCCATTCCAGATCCTGGAGAGGATTGGACCGGTGGCGTATCGAATGGCTCTACCACCTCATCTTTCGAATCTGCACGACGTGTTTCACGTGTCACAGCTTCAGAAGTACACTCCTGATGCTAGCCATGTGTTGGAACCTGAGTCGGTTCAGTTAAGGGAAGATTTGACGCTTCCAGTGGCTCCGGTCAGAATTGATGATACTAGTGTCAAACGGTTGCGTGGAAAAGAGGTTTCATTAGTCAAAGTGGCATGGAGTTGAGGCGGTGTTGAGGAACACACTTGGGAACTTGAGTCGGAGATGCGAACGGATTATCCGCATTTATTCTCAGGTAATTGCATTTGAATTTTGTGGGCAAAATTCCCAATTAGGTGGGTAGAATGTAAGACCCGGTTAATTAACGGCTAATTAACCCATAAATGAGAATTTATTCTAGAAAGCCTAAAATGTAATTTTTATGGCTAAATGTGATAGAGGAGATTGAGACGAGAATTTCAGTACCAATTTTATAGAATTCGGACCAAGATTGGACCGAACGGGCCAAACCGGGCCAACCGGACCTAAAGTGGGCCCTTGATCCAACATAACTAAACCAAAATCCTAGTTTTCATCACTCTCTCTCCTAACAACACTCAAAACACGCTGAAAGTTAGAGAGAATGGGGGAAGAACACTCTCTCAACCTTCTATCTCTCACTTGATCTTCAAACCACCATAACTTTTGATCTAGAGCTCCGATTGCCGCACCGTTTGCGGCCATGCGTTCACCACAGAGAGCTCTACAAAACCCATACAATTAATCTTGAGGTAAGCCACGTTTTGCTCTTCGAAATTCCAGCCTTGTTTTCGAGTTTTATGAGCAAAAATGTTGAGATTTTGGGCTCTTTAATGTTATAGGACCCAACTCTCTTGAAGGAGAAGGTTAATCTTGTCTCCTTGGACCTTGGGTGTGGTAAGATTCTCAACCCTAGTGTAATTTTGTTGTTCTATGATGTTTGGGTATTGAGATGTTGTGTATGGGTATGATGATTGTGGCTTAGGTTGTGTATGTATGAATATTGGAGCTTGATTGGTGATATTGAAAAGCTTAAAAAGGGATTTGGTGGTGAAAAATCTGTTCTTGGAGGTGTTGAGGCCTTGAAAGCTTGTGGATAAGTGATTTGGAAGTGCTCCGGTTGAGCTTGGGAAATCGGCTAAGGTATGGTTTCGGTTTTCCATATCTAATATGTAATGTGGTAGGAAATACTTAGGCTAGAGGCCCTAAGATAGGCATTGAATTGTTGATGTTGTTGAATTGTTGATATATATGATCTGGTCATATATGTGATGATGATTAATGATGCCTTGATGGTATGATGTATGAGAAATATGCATGTTGTGATATATGCTTGATGAATGGTTATGGTTGAATTGTGGGTTGAACCATGTTGATTGTGAGTATGATATTGATTGTGTACAATGATGATTTAGTGGAATTGATGTTGTTGAGAATTGGCATGAGGAAGAGTATATGATATGTCAATATGTTTGAGTTTGAGCCACTTGGGTAAAGTGGGTTAAAATGATGAGATAGTGATTTTG
>NC_029774.3:100697579-100713665 GCF_000817695.3 Arachis duranensis | reverse complement strand
AAAGCCAAATTTCATACTTCTAAGCCTCCGATCTCACCACTTATGTCTTAAATCATTATGATATGCCTAGCTATGATAGAAGGAGCTAGTGGATGTGTAACTTGCGAGTGAAGCAAGGGAAAAATGAATGATCAATGAGGATCAAGCATGAAATTGTGAGATGCGGAGGATGGTGGTGGAAGTGCTTGTTATGCCATGGGCTGAAAGGCTGTAATTGTTGATGAAACGGCTGGTTATGGATTTAACCGTGAGCCGGGTGGCTGGTTATGGATTTAACCGTGAGCCGGATGGCTGGATTATTGCCGTGTTGCGGCGGAGCCATGATTATGGCTATGTATACATGCATATATATGCTGTTGAATGAATTGTGAATGTTGCACTTCCATTATCGGAGATGAGAGTTTCCCTGGGAGAAAGCAGTGGCTAGCCACCATGTGCTCCAGGTCGAGACTTGAAGCTCTTTTGACCCTATGTCGTCAGGGTGGCCGGGCATTGTGAAATTTCCGGACGAGCTCACTCCCAAAAATATTCACCAGTGATGGTGATGGATAAATATTCACCAGTGATGGTGATGGATAAATATTCACCAGTGATGGTGATGGAAAAATATTCACCAGTAATGGTGATGGATAAATATTCACCAGTGATGGTGATGGATAAATATTCACCAGTGAGGGTGATGGATATGGATCATGATTTTGATCAAGTTTACTTTCAGCATGACTCAAGTTGGGGAGACACGACAGAGGGACAGTCCAATGGTTAACTGCCAGGACTTGTCGGGTTGGCTCTATAACCGACAGATGATATCATCAGCCACTAGGGACAGGCATTCATCATATGCATACTATATGAATTGTTTGAGATTGCCTATTTGACTGCATATTACTTGCTAATTGTCTAAATGCCTTAATTGTTCCTATTTGTATACTTCTTGTTTGATATAACTGTGTTTGCTACATTATACTCCTGCTGGTGGTTGGGAGGTTTGAAGGAGTTGGAAAGGGAAGTATTAGTTAGACTGAAGTATCCTTAGTCAGATGCCCTTTATGGCTTAGCTTGTTTATAAGCTTTGATATTATCTGGAGGAAGTTCTAGGATTGCCTTCGGCTTTCCTCTATTATTATGTATTATATATGTGGAAGCTGTTATCATGCTGGGGACCTCTGGTTCTCACCCATGCGGATTTTGTGGTTTTCAGATGCAAGACGTGAGGTTTCCCGCTGAGGCATGCTGGAGACTTCTAGATTTGCGAAGATCATTTGTTCTCGGGGCTATGTTTTGGTTTATATGTTTTGCTTAGATACTTTTATCTCCATGAAATAATACAAACTGTGATGACTCCTCTTATGGGAGATTTTGGAGAATAGGTTTTATGTATTTGTGTCCCTTTGGGTTTCCTTTGGAGTTTTCCTTATTTTTATCATATGTATATATTACTACGCTCGGACCGGTTATCTTCGCAGCCAGATTTTGAGTCTTGATATTCCTATTTTTGACACTCCTTTGTATATATATAATCTCGCGTTGGTTTATCCTTGCTCGTTACGTTATCGATCGGAGTGTTGCGCTTTAGAGTTGCGATTTTTGTTTACCCCCTTTTTCTACAAAAGCTCCTAGTTATAATCAATCATTCATACTACTATACGTACTAATAATTTTTATTTTAGAGGTCATAATACATTGCCATCTCTGAATTATGACTTAAGCATAAGACTCTGTATGGTAGGGTGTTACATCTACCCCGATTAGCCAAATTTGTGGAATTTAAACGCGACAATCCCCTTTTTTTCCTAATTTGCAGCAGCGTCAATTTTTTCTATGGTAATGACAATGGTTGCTGCAGGATTAGACTTTAGTGAATAAAATGTAGGAACAACACTAAAAGTTCAAGACAACACCAAAACTAAAATGGAATTAAAACCAGAACAAATAGATAAATGAAACAAGGCAGGTTAGCGTGTAAAATTGAAACAGAACCAGGGAAAAAGGTTAAACCAGGGTAGTGACACTGAACTTGAATTGGGGAAGAACAATAGAAATTCTAGGGCATTCGGGCAGTGACTGTGACGGCAGCTCTAAACACCACGGCGTAGCCACACAAACGGTAGTGGTGATTGTATAACCTAACGTGAACAACCTCAGTAACAACTAACAGCAGAACCAACTTAACAGAAAAGAAGATCTGAGGCAAGATTAGAGCTTACCAAACAGACTTAGGCATCAGTGGTGGTTTCTGGTGGCAGTGGCGGTGGCGTAGAGTTCTGGCAATGCCGCAGCAAGTATAAATGGCGGCGGGCAGATCGGTGGAGGCGGCCATCCTTCCAGCAGTGGCGGCAGAACGCAAACAACCTCTCTCTCTCCCCACAGACTCTCTCATCTGCCTCACCCATGGACGACGGTGACGTTGGCTCCCTTCGACAACAACGACGGCGCGAACAGTAGTAGGTGCGACGGCGAGCTTCATCACCGACAGCGACGGTGACTGGCGCAAGGAAGCGTCACAGCTTCTCCTCCTCTCCTCTCGGATCTCCTCTCTTTCTCTCTGCTCGTGACGCGATGGTGCAGGGACGGCGGCCGTGACGAGGTGGTGGCGAGCTACGCGGTCTTCCTCTTCCATCAGTGCTCTCTCTCTTCTTCTCGGATCTCTTTCTCTCTCTCTCTCTTGGTGATGTATGTGAACTCAATGAAAAGGGGAGAAAGAAAATGAGTGGCGGCGCTGATGGAAACATAAGAGGCTGTGGGTGTTTGGAATTAGGGTTAGTATAGGTTGATTTGGGGATTTAGTGTTAGGGTAATTTTGTACTAAGGATAGTTTAGTAATTGAAAACCAATTTAATCAAACAATAATCATATATAAAAATATCGTTTATTCATTAAAATTACAAATCATTTTTAAGGAAGTAGTCTAATTTAAAATACAAGATAATATGCTTAATTTTCTTTGTTCATAAAAAAAAGATAAAGTTTTAAATTCCAAATCTCAATTATTTAAACCAGATCGGGTAAAATTCTTATTATTTCACAATTAACAAATTTTCTAATTTAAATATGAAAATTATCCAATAATTACATATAAGATAAAAAAATCTAATTTAATTATCAAAACCAGCTTTAATTAATTTCATTGAAATAATTTATGGAAATAAAATCTCTCTAATAAATAAATAAAATTTGAAATTAGCTCATAATAAAAATTTTTTTTTGAAATCTTTGGGTCTTACAGCGCACACCCCTGTGCGTACACACACGCCCTATTTCTCAAATTTATTTTTTTTTCAACTGTTTCACCTTCCCAACAAGATTATAAGCTTCTATAACACTATTTTAAGACTTTTGGCCTTAATTTTGAGTATGAGGAAATGGGAATATAACCTAAAGGTTTTACTTGATATTCTATTGAAAAATTAGAAAACGGAAGATTAGGTTTCGGGTGTACTGGGGATGGTTTGATGGCGGGTGAAGGTAGAATGATATGTGAAAATGAAACTGATGAACTGTTGAGTTCGGAACTGAATTGTGAATGGACAGTGGTTGAGATGAGTCGAGGACTCTGAATGACATGATGGATTCATGTATGTTGAAAATGTTTCTGAAAACCACTGAAGTGCTGATTCATACTGAGATTATGATACACTATGCACTCGGCAGGGACGGCAGTTGGATCCTGCCTATCGAGGGAGTGGCTATTGAGATTATGAGACGCTATGCGCCCGGTAGGGACGGCGGTTGGATCCCGCCTGTCGAGATAGCGGCAGCGGCGTAAAGGGTGGTGGTTCGTCCCGCTTGCGTTGAGATGTAAGGTCTGAGGCAAGAGTATCCCGCTCGCATTTCTTTGGATCAATAGAGTGTGCAGGCACAAAATCCTGGACAGTGATCCGAGCACTATATCTTAAGGGTTTCCAATGAAGATTCCGAAGGGTGACATCTCCATGGAGATGTGTCGGGTTGGCAGTTGAACCGACAATATGATATCACAGCTAATAGGATAGGTATTCATCATGTGCATTTTCTATCTTCTTGTTTGCTTTGCCGACTTGTAATTGTATGCCTAATTGAATAACATGCCTATTTTCTTACTTGAACTACTTGTATTATATGCATCTACTTGTGTTTTACTTGCATTTTAATTAATTGTGATTTTTACTAGGATTGAAGAGGCTTGGAAGGCATGGAGGATAGGTTGGTGAAGGCTGTGGGACAACGGTGATTGTTAGAATAGAATATCCCTTAAGTTAAATTACCCTTTTTATACTGCTAGGGTTTTAAGTCAGGTTGAGGTTTATAATTATGCTTTACTGTTTTAGTTATGCCTAAGATTGAAATCTTGTGATGGATATGAAGTCTTGGATTGCCTCTGGCGTCCCGGGGTCTTATATCCTATATCACTGGACACTGTTACCATACTGAGAACCTCCGGTTCTCATACCATATTTCTGTTGTGTTTTTCCGTTATGCTTTGTGTTTATCTACTTGATATTTCATAGCATGCTTGTTTGTGAGTGCCTTTTTGGGATAATTGAAGCACTAGGCTTTTGATATTGAGACTGATCACCTTGATATCGATTGTTTAGTGTAGATAGGAACCCTGAATGGCTACTCGCAGACAAGGTCGTATTCGTACTCGAAGAGAGAATGAGAGTAACCCGTTGATGGATAATCACGTTGAACTTATGACGGCGATAACTAGCTTAGCTAACACGATTCAAGCAAGCACTGCAAGGACTACTCGTGCTATGCGACAAACCTGGCAATCAGTTAGAAGCGAAAATGAAGAAGGTGCTGAGGACAACTTAGTTGGTGTTCCGAGAACTCTAGCTACTTTTTTTGAAGGCTGACCCGCCAGTTTTCAATGGATGTGGAATATGCGGCTTATCAACTAAGGGGAGAAGCTCAGAAATGCTGGCAAGGAGAGCGCCGACTGCTACACCTACAGAAAGTGGACATTACATGGGCGTTGTTCCAGGGAGCTTTCTACAAAAAGTATTTGCATGAATCATTAAGGGAGGCCAGAGAGTTAGAGCTCTTACAGCTAAAGCAAAGGTCCATGACTATAGTTGAATACACCAGCAAGTTCGAGGAACTCTGTAGTTCTTCGAGAATAAGTTAGGGTACTCCGAGGGATGAAAATGTGCCAAATACGAAGTAGGCCTGAGGAAAGATATCATGTGTGTTGTGGCTCCATTGGAGATTAGGAGATTCTTTGAATTGGTGGACAAAGCAACAATTGTTGAAGATTATGCCAAGGAGGCGACTTTGGAGAGAGATGTTGGTAACGGTACTAGTAGCAAAGGCCATGGAAAGTATTTTCCACCCAGAGGCCTGATCTTCAAAAGGGACGGACATGCCACTCAGCATCCTCGTGGTCAAAGAAACTTCAGAAGAAACAACAATGCCCAATTTCACCAGGTGAAAGGAAATGATCGATGCTATACTTGTGGATTGCTTGGACACATTACCAAGAATTGCCGTTGGGGGAAAGAAAAATCAGAATGCGAGTCAGAACCAATAGTAAAGCAGTGTATCCGCTGTGAATGCCCTATGCAGCTGCTTGAGATAAGAGGTAGGTGTATAATTGGTTATAAAACCTTAACTGTATTGTGAGATTTTGGAACAACGTGTTTACTCATAGTTTGTGATGGAGAGAAAGGTTTGAGAACAAAGGTGTCAAACTTAGTATCAAAATTTAGGACCAAACTCACTTGTGCCGCTTAGAGTAAGGCCGCTAGAATTGATGGAACTTAGGGACATTTCTGGTTGGCGTGGACAAATAATCTAATTCTTAAAGACCAAAGAATCAGATGACGCTGCAGAAGCATGGTGATCTTAATGACTGTGTGAGGTCTTATACGAATGAAGGCCCAACACATCCTTGCGAACCGACCTACCTTTTCTCTTGTAAATTACCTTAGAGTTCTTTATTTTGAAATCCCTCTTGGTGAATAAATTGAACCTTACCCAATCTTATTCCTTGTTTGCCCATATCCTCACGCAAACCTTGTACTCCTTGATGTATGCCTGAACGTGTACTGTTAGGTTGAACCACCATTATTGAAGGGCTCTGAATACTCTTAAAATCAATAAGGACCTAATTTGATTCAATTTGCCGTATTGTTTCCTTTAAAGATTCTTAATTTGGAATTCCTTTCTTGAGGTGGCCTTTAATTCCCTTTCTGGTGCATTTTCTTATTTTCTATAACCTTTTCTGAGCATAACATAATGCACCTTTTCAAGTTCTTACGGATACCATTTGGAATTGTTTGCTTTCTTTTGAGTTTGGTATCTCTTCAAATAACTTGAGCTTATTTCGACATCGCATGCAATCCTTCAATGCAACCATCGATTTGTTAGTTCCTTAGGACACGAATTATGACCACGAAGAATGAAACTTGTAAGCGTGCGACATTACAAGGAGTTATGAAGCTTCGATTTTACACGTGGCGTTACCGAGGATTGAGTCGACACACACAAAGGTGCCCATTGGTGCGAATGTCAGACTATGGGGGAAAATTCTTCAAAACTTAAAAGAAAGATTAACCACAGCACTAGTGTTTGTACTACTTGAACCCCATGGACCATTACAGATCTATCGGTACATCTCATAGGAAAATTCTTAGAGTGCGTTCTGATGTGACATCAAGATGTAGTGGTTTATACATCACAACAGTTGAGGGCGCACGAAGTAAATTCTTTGACACACGATCTGGAGTCTGCTGCATTTGTGCTTATGTTGAAGATGTCGAGCAAGGAGGAGCTACCTCCATGAAGATGGATGTAATTATTAAAGGACTGCGATTTTGAGTTAAGCTATCACGCAGGAATTTTTGCACTTGACTTTAGTTTTTACGTGTAGACGATAGGGTGGTTAATATAACACTTGGTACATGGTGAATCATATAGTGCAGAGGTAAGTAGAGAAGGAGAAAAATAAGTGAGAATAATTTTAGGCTTGAATTTTTGGCTAAATTTATCATTTGATTTTAGTTATGGTAAGTGGAAGCTTATTAGTTGTTTAATATGTCTAATGGAGGTTGAATTATATACATTTGTAAAATTATCAACGAATTGGACAATTAGATGCGAAATAAATGATGTGGTGGTATTGTGGACCTTGGAATTTTGTCAAATGAGCAAAGAAAATGGAGAATAGAATATTTTAGGTGTTGAAATGATTGAGTGTGGTTGACTGGGTAGTATTGAAACTGTGGTTAGTATAAGAACTGTTGCTAGGCTTTGAAAGTGTTGAATGGTTGGGAATTGATGGATATTGTAATTGGAGTAGTAGAAAATTATTTAAGACTAGAATTAGGCATAGAGATACCATAAGGCCCTAAGTTAGGAATTAGTCATAGGATGAGCGTAAACCCTATTTGGGTCAAGTTGAGGAAGTTCAGAAGTAAGCCTAGGTTTTGTAATTTGATGGATGATATACGACTTGATTGAATGTTTGGATTTGGTTAGTTAATTAGCGGAGATTGTTAGAATATAATATCCCTTAAGTTAGATTACCCTTTTTATACTGCTAAGGTTTTAAGTCAGGTTGAGGTTTATAATTATGCTTTACTGTTTTAGTTATCAATTAAGATTGAAATCTTGTGATGGATATGAAGTCTAGGATTGCCTCTGGCATCCCGAGGTTTTATATCCTACATCCCTGGACACTGTTACCATACTGAAAACCTCCGGTTCTCATACCATATTTTTGTTGTGTTTTTCAGATGCAGGTCGCAACCCACCTCGGTGAGTTGCTTTGGATGGTGATAGGAGCGGAGGATCATGATACTTTTTAAAGTCCTTTTGATGTATTTTGTAGTTATCTCTCGCTTTTGTATTTTTCTTTTGCCTAGAAGCTTGTATTTTAGAGAGAAAAACTTGTATAAGCTGTTTTAAACTCCAGATTCTATTTTGTTTGTGTATATGGCTAGCCGACTTAAACGCCGCGAGCCGTGGCTAAATTCTTATGATATTATACTATTCTACTATGATATTTTGTTATCTTAGATATGTTTCTTGTGCTTTATGTTAGTAGCTTCAGTAGTACGTTTTGCGCTTTTTAAATCCTATTTTTTAGCTATATTCTTCATTGGGCTTCTAGATTATATTAATTCTTTCTGTATATTATATGTATGAGCTTAGAACTGTCGTAATCTTTGATTAACCTTTACTTTACGATGTGAGGTAAAGCTTAGGCTAATTAGGGTGTCACAGTGCCAACGTTGGAGGAAACGTTGGTGAACCAACGTTACCCCCAACGTCTTCGATAAAAGCCCAAAAATTGAAGTTGGAAAATTAGCAGCGACGTGCATGCTTGGGGACGCTTATGCGTCAGCGTGGAAACTGACTATCCACGCGTATGTGTGGCTGACGCGCACGCGTGGTTGGCCAACGTTGGTGTGAAAACGTCACCTCAAACGTTTCTCACCAACATCTTCGACAAAGTTTTTGGAAAATTTGGCTATGACGCATACGCGTCAGTGGATGAAAAATTTTGGCCTGTCTTGCGAACGCCTGGACTACGCACACGCACAGATTGCATTGCGACGCGTACACGTGGGCCACGCATACGCGTGACTAAGCGAACATTGGTGCACTAACGTTGAGTCAAACGTTGCTGGCAACGCCCAGAAATCCTTTTTCCTCAAGTAACGTTTGACTCAACATTTTTAAACAAACATTGGTCACCAACGTTAAGGCAAACTTCAATGCAAATAGGCACCCTGAAAACTTGTGGATGTTGGTGAAGTTAACGGCCAGAGGAGTTATTCCTAACTGCTTCAATCAAGACCAAGGCCCACATCCAAGTACTTGAAGATCCAATTGAAGAAGAAAAGAAGAGTATAAATAGGGGGCTCAGAAGGCAAAAGGGGGCTCTGGCTGGAGAATTAGAGACTCGAGAGAGCTTAGCTTAGAATTTTAGTTTGATGCACTTCTTCTTTTCTACACTTTTACATTTCAGTTGTATTGAATTTAGTTTGGTTTATGCAATTTCAATTTCTTACACTTCTTTTCTGCAATTTTCCTTTCTGTAAATTTTATGATTTAGTTTACATTGAGTTTGATTTACTTTCATGCAATTTAAATTTCCTGCAAGTGTTTTTACAGCGATGATCCACTAAACCCCAACTTCATTAGGGGAGGAGCCTACTATAATTTACATGATTGAGTGAACTTCTTCTTCTTCTCAATCCGCTTGGGTAGCTATAGGATATCCTCTGTTTTGATTGAGATTCATTCACTCCAGAAGAGGGTTTGAATCTGTTGAATGCTTGTGTGAGCCTCGGAAGGGGAATCATGGGCATTAGAAATGGGGCTCTATCCTTCACAATTCTCTTGACCAACATTATTCGGAGAAATTGTGGTCTTGAGAATTTGTATGGCTTATGGATGAGAGACATGCACTTAACCTCTTCTCATGACAATTAGATCAAGGAATTGGCAAGATTGATTGTGATTAGAGAGATTGGATTGCCAAGGAATTGGGATCCAATCAATTTCAATCCGCCATAGATCTACTCATATGATTGAGAAAGGAGTTGAGACCCATTTGATTCATGATGGATTATGATATCTCCAATCCCTAATGAATCTTGTTTTCTGTTATTTCTCACTTTGATTGCCTTGAGTTTCATTTAATTGCTCTGAATTTACTGCTTCCTTTAATTTCCCAGCACCCAATCCCCATTTACATTTTCTTGCAATTTAAGTTTCAGTTACTTAAGTTTCTTGCCATTTACGTTTCAAGCAACTTACATTCAGCACTTTAAATTCCCTGCCATTTACATTCTGTCAAGTCAATTTCACTAAAAATCTTTCAATATTTTGCTTAACTAGACTAATCACTTCACTAAAGTTTCTTGATCCATCAATCCTTGTGGGATCGACCTCACTCTCGTGAGTTTTACTACTTGATGCGACCCGGTATACTTGCCGGTTAGTTTGTGCGGAAATCAATTTTCCGCACATCAACTACTCCTCCTTCCCCCCCACAATTCCCTTCCAATTCCTGGGTTCAAAAGCATCAGAAATGAGTTAGATTTAGGCCTCCTTGAGCTTAGAAATCACCTCCAGCGTATTGCCTTTAATGAGGTCACGTGCTGCTTGTCACGCATACGCATAGGTCACACATGGGCCATGTACACACGTCGCTGGGCAGATTTCCTTCCCACACGTACGTATGGGCCACTTACACGCGTCGCTAGGCAGATTACTGAATTCTCATTTCTTCATGAATTCTCCATTTTTGCATGCTTTTACTTCATTTCTTCAACCCAATCTTTGCCTTCTAATCTTGAAATCATTTAACAAACA
Organism: Arachis duranensis; assembly: GCF_000817695.3. Lineage (NCBI taxonomy): Eukaryota > Viridiplantae > Streptophyta > Magnoliopsida > Fabales > Fabaceae > Arachis > Arachis duranensis. The sequence goes on along the minus strand of NC_029774.3, from coordinate 100,703,357 downwards.
TATCAAGGCATTGAATGAAATTAAAGTGAATTAAATTTAGCAATTTGAAAGCCTAAAAAGCATGTTTTCACTCTTAAGCATAAATTAGGAGAAATTCACAAAACCATATTATTTCATTGAATAAATGTGAGATAAGTTGATAAAATCTCTTGAATTTAACACAAGATAAACCACAAAATTGGGGTTTATCAATGAGCAAAAGTTTTAAGTTTGGTGTTGGAAGCTCCGCTTGTTGCTTCTTATTTCTTACCTCTATGGCACCAAAAATCGGAGAGTCCTCAACGAAAAAAAAGGAAAAGCCCCTGCTTCCACTTCTGAGCCATGGGAGACCACAAGATTCCTCACCAAGGCCCATCAAGACCATTTCTATGACGTGGTGAGGAAGAAAAGAGTGATTTCAAAGGTCCTCTTCAAACTAAAGCATGATGAGTACTCGGAGATCCTATACCAAGTTCTGAGACGAGATTGGGAAATTTTGGCCAATTTCGTAACCGAAGTTGGAGTGTTCATGGTGCAGGAGTTCTATGCCAACGCTTGGATCACGAAGAAGCATGATACGAGTGTGAACCCGGAGCCCAAAAACTGGCGCACCATGGTCAGAGGGCTGATGCATGAAAACTTGTCTCTCAACAAATTTCCCTTTGGCAAGTATACCAAATTGTCGTCAAGTAAAAACTCACAATAGAGTGAGGTCAAATCCCACAGGGATTGATTGGTCAAGAAACTTTAAATGGAAGGGTATGCTAGTTGAGATAAACAGAGTATAGTTTGAGAATTGCAGAAAATTAAATGGCGAGAAAGTAAATAGCAGAAAATAAAGTACAGAATCTTAAATGGGAATTTGGGGAAGTGAGCATGGAAATAAATGGCAGAAAGTAAAGAGAATGGGTAAGATTAGAAATGGGGAATTCATTGGGCTTAGGAGATGTTGTATTCTCCTGATCAAGTTCATTTTCATCTCTCCCTCAATAAATGCATCTATTGATCTCCTTGGCAATCTTAGGTGATTAGATCACAATTCCTTGGCAATCCAATCTCTCTAAGCTTGAACAATTGCCCAATTCCTTGATTTAATTGCTCGTGGGAAGAGATGAAGTATGGTCACTGATTATACCACATGTATTTCCAAATCAAAGTGTTAGGATGATTACATGTCACTATATCCACCCAGACCCCAATTTAGTCCAACATGAGAAAGCATTTCTAGCATGATCTCCTCATCCTTTTTTCAAGGCTCAGAGGAGACCCAATTATGGAGAGTTTCTTTTCCAAGACAACTAACCAATTGAATTAAGATCGAAGGCTTTCTAGTAAATCAAAAGAGAAGAAAGAAGAAGAAGAATGAAAACTATAATTGATCCATCAAATTACAACAGAGCTCCCTAACCCAATGAAAGGGGTTTAGTTGTTCATAGCTCTAGAAATGGAAAATGGCAGAAAAGAATAAATGCTTCAAAATGCAGAAAAGTAAATATACAGAGGGTAGTTCTCTAAAGTGCCAAGCTTTCGTATAGTTCAAAACTACTCCTATATATACTACTCTTCTTGATCTTCTAGTGAGTTATTCAAGTCTTGGATGTGGGCCTGAGATCTTGAGTTGAAGCAGTTACAATCTTTAGTGGGCTCAGCTTGCAGAAAGGTGTGAGTTAGGCATGGGCTTTAATGATGTTAACGTTAAGTGAAATTGTGGGTTTGAGAACGTTAGTGGCAATCACCTTTTTCACTAACGTTCCAACCCCATATAGTCCACGTTAACTTCAACGTTAGTGGCACTAACGTGACTACTAACGTTGCCTTATGAACCTTCGCAAGCGTTATTGGGACTTACCTTTCCCAATAACGTTGCCTTATGCCCCCTCGTTCCCTATCTTCAAGAGCGTTAGTGACACTTACCTTTGTCACTAACGCTCCAAACGCCCCTACTTTCCACGTTAGAATTCACGTTAACTAAGTTGACGTGACTACTAACGTGGTAGTAAATGCCATCTCCAACGTTAGTGATAAAGGTGAGTGTCACTAACGTTGGCATTGTTCCTCCCTTCCACGTTAGAGTTCACGTTTACCAATTCTTGGAGCATTAGTGGTGTTCACGTTTACCACTAATGCTGGAGCTCTCTTTATCTCCACCTTAACTACCACATTAACCTAGTTAACATGGCAATTAACGTGGGCTTATGATGGCTTCACAGGCGTTATTGGTGATCACTTTTCTCATTAACGTTGCAAGCTCATTCCCATTCCACGTTAGTGGTCACGTCAACTAGATTAACGTGGCTACTAACGTGGTTCTTCCTTGCTTCCTTTGTCCTGAAATCAAGCAAATAAAGTGCATCAAAGCTCTAGCCAAAGTCATAAGATTATGCACATTAATTTGTCATTCAATTCTTGTAAAATCCTCATGAAATCATGTAAAATTCACAATAGTTGCTTGAATCAAGGTGTAAGTGTATTTTCATCCAAAACTTGCCTTATATCACTAAGAAAATGCATGAAACTATCCTAAAACAGTAAAGAAAAGGTCAGTGAAACTGGCCTAGATGCCCTGGCATCACAACACCAAACTTAAAGCTTGTTTGTCCCTAAGCAAGTACTAAAACATAGGAAGGATGAATGAAAGAAACAAGATGATTAATATAAAAGTAAAATTCCTGGTTTATGGGGTTTCATGCATAGCAACTTAGGTTCATTCTTTTACTGGGTTTCAGGCCTTTATCATGCTCTTGATCACTCTCTTGATTGCATCCTTTGAGACTTCCTAGTTGTTGATCCTTCCTTCTTTTCCAGGGTTTACTGCATTCCTTTTTAGGCTAAGTGCTCTGTAAGAGGGCGACTCTTTATGATAAGCTTTCAGCCAACACTCCCAAACCAGTTGGTTCAAGGTGCTAGGTGTTAAGACACCCCTAAGGACTTACTCCCTCAAGTCTCTTTCCCCCAAACATACACACCACAGGCACATCGTTTATTTTCTTTCTTGAGACCTTGGTGTCCAGCACCTCTTTGGGTTACTAAGTGTTCTGTAGCAAATGTCACTCTTGATAGTGGACTTTCAGCTGATAATCCTGGATAAGTTAATCCAAGTTACCAAGTGATAAGGCACCCCTAAGAGCTTATTCATCCAAGCATATCCCTTGCACATGAACACCACAGACACATGCATCAATCTTCAAACCCTTGGTGCCTAGCATTGTTTCTTATTGTTTTTTCCTTCCTTTTCAACTTTTATTGCTCTTTCTCTTTTCTTATTGGGATTTTATTATTTAGTTAGTCTCATAGGATGTGTTTCAAGCATAGGATTCAGGATAGATAGTTGCCTTCCTACCTTGTTGGTGAACCAACTTAGCTAATTGATCACCCTACCACAAACATTTAGAATTCACTTCACAAGATAACTCCACTCTTGTTCTTTTCATAACATCTTCTTTTTGATTAACTTGAAGGACAGGCATACAATTAAGGACGGTGAAAATGCAGAAGGGACATTAGGCTAGCACACTTAAACCTAAGCAATGAAAACTCTAAAGGCAGAATTGAAAATCCTAAGCTACTATGGAAGCATGTTTTATTTCATACATGATTTTCCTTATTTAAAGCTGTGAAAAAGATAAAACTAAGAAGGAACTCCACCACCTTTCACTTATTGATATGCTCATGTCCCTTTGTCTTAGGGTTCTCTTTGATTGCTTGAGTCCCCATTTCCTTTGCGCTTCCCGATCAGCTTTTTCCAAAAACCAGTATCCTCCATCTTCTTTTTTAATGCTTTCTTTTGTTGTTTTACCTTTCCCTCTTCTTGTTCTGTCAAGTCCTTGCGGATTGCTTTATAACTTGGAATGGCAGGGTGCAAGTTATGCATATGCCCAGTCATATAAGTTAACTTGGCCCGAGTATTTATGCTAAATTCTTCTCGATGCAGTTGCCTTCCTTCGTTGAGCACACTGAATTCGTTGAATGCTTTCATCTGGGCTATCTGGCATTGGTTGAGTTCTTGAAGATGTTTGTCCTGGCTCTCTTGCCTTTCAGACACTTGATTGATGGCTTGGGTGAGCTGGGAGTAATGCTCCTGTTGCAACTCCATTTGCTGTTTTTTCCACTCTCTTTGTTGATCCATCCAACTAGAGAGTAGTTTTTCTTGATGATCCATCCTTTGAGCTTGGACATGTAGTTGTTGTTCTTGTCCTCTATATAGCTACTTGCCATATACTCAATGGCTTCCTTGATGTGAAACAGATTTATATTGGTTGGATCATATTGTCCTTATTGCTGGTACCCTGTTTGTTGGGGTTCTTCTTGGTGAGGTTCTTCTTGGTAGGGCTCTTCTTGTGCAGTTCTTTTCCCTATCCGAGGTCTTCTTTGTTGTTGAGCAGGTGTCACATAGTTTATGCGTTGGAGCGTGACTAACCTCCCAGGATTTACCCATTGTGGATTGTTGTCTTCGAACACCACCTTGGCATTCATGCATAGTCTCAGGATGGTGCTGGGGTACCATAGTCTAGCACCCGGATCATTCTTCTCGGCTAAATCCTGGATCCCTTCAGCTATAATTTCATGCATATTGATGCTTCCACCCTTTACTAGGCAATGTACCATGGTGGCTCGAGCAATATTGACCTCAGAAATGTTTGCGGCTGGAAGGATAAATCTCCTTACGAGCTCAAACGATTGATAAACCACTATTTCATAGTTTATCTTGTGCTCAATTGAGTGGATTTTATCAATTCTTTACCCACTTATTCATACTATTTGCATGATTTTACATTTGCCTTCCTAATTATGTGCTTTGATTGAAAACATGCTTCTTTGGCCTTAAGTTCCCTATGTTTAATCCTCTCTTATTACCATTAGATGCCTTGATATGTGTGTTTAGTGATTTCAGAGATTACAAGGCAGGAATGGTTTAGAGGATGGAAAGGAAGCATGCAAAAGTGGAAGGAATACAAGAAGTTGAAGGAACTGCAAAGTTGTCCAGCCTGACCTCTTCGCACTCAAACGGTTATAACTTTTGCTATAGAGGTCCAAATGACGCGGTTCTAGTTGCGTTGGAAAGCTAACGTCCGGAGCTTCGATTTGATATATAATATGTTATAGTTACCCTGACGCTAGGCGACGCGACCGCGTGCTCCATGCGGCCGCATCGCAGTGACGAAAAACTAGCGTGACAGATTTCTTCTCCAGCGATTTCTGGGCTGTTTTCGACCCAGTTTTCGGCCCAGAAAACTCAGATTAGAGGCTATAAAGTAGAGGGATTGCATCCATTCATAAGGATGCTATTCATAATTCACTTTTTATTATTTTAGATGTAATTTTTAGAGAGAGAGGTTCTCTCCTCTCATTTAGGATTAGGATTAGGATTCCTCTTAAAGGATTTAGGATTTGTTAATATTCCAACTTACAATTTTCTTCTGAATTCCAGGTTTAATATTCCCTTTACTTATTTTTCCAATTTAATTTATGAACTCTTTTATGTTGAATTTGAATTTATGTTTAAACGTAGTTTGATTGCTTTATTTACATGAATGCTTTTAATTTAATTTAGATATTTTCCCTTTTGGCTTTGGTTGATTAATTGGTGACTCTTGAGTTATCAAACTCATTGTTGATTGAAAATTGGAATTCTTCAAGAATTGATTCGAGATCCAATAACTCTAACTTTTCCCAAGGAAAGACTGGGACTTGAGGATTCAAATTAATTCATCCACTTGACTTACCTTCATAGTTAGAGGTTAACAAAGTGGGAGAAAAATCCAATTCTCATCACAATTGATAAGGATAACTAGGATAGGA
>NC_029774.3:100684922-100696268 GCF_000817695.3 Arachis duranensis | reverse complement strand
GAGACGGATGGTCAACTTAGAGCTCTTTGTGGCATTAAGAGTAAGAAGAAGATGGTCAGTGGTAAGATCTGTCCTGCAAGGTTCATTATGGTTGGAAGCTCAAAATTTAAACGCAAAGGTTGGTATAGAGCTCAATTGAATGGGTCTAGGAAGTTGTTTAGACGCTTCAGTGAGAATTCTAAAGCTGAACCACCCGGATGGAATCATGATAATCAACTTGAAGACGGGTGTAGAAACAAGATTTGGGATCCTGGAGGATATTGGATTTGCAAACATAGGTCGAGATTCCTGGATCAGTACAAGCACAAGCCACCATAACAAGGAGCTCACCAGAATGTCCAACTTAAGGACTTTAACTAAAAGTGCTAGGTGGGAGACAACCCACCGTGGTATGATCGTTTCTTTTTCATTTTTATTTTTATTTGTTTCGAGTTTTATTTTTGTATTTTATTGAACCTGGAGTTTTGCATAACATTCATATTAGCATTGCATTCTGCATTTTTCATGCATATAAAAAAATGCCACGCGACGCGACCGCATCAGCGACGCGTCCGCGTCGCAAGGAGAGAGGAGAAAAATAAAAACGAACAGAGAGTCACGCGAGAGCATGGCTAGAGGCATGCCAATGGCACAAATTGTCCCACGCGACCGCGTCACATAGGAATAATGGCCTCCCACGCGACCGCGTGCCCTGGATTTCGACGTAAAAGGGTGCACAACCAATTATTGTGCTAGAGTGGTGCTGGATTGGTGCTGAACGCACAATTCTACCCACGCGGCCGCGTGACCCACGCGACCGCGTCACATTCTTCTAAAGCTCACTCACGTGATCGCATGCCCCATGCGATCGCGTCACTTAAAATTTGGCACTAATAATAATTTGAACAGAGAGTTGTGCGAGTGCGAGGCTGCCCTCGTGCCAGTAGTATGAATTGTGTCACGCGACCGCGTGACCGACGCGACCGCGTTAATCAGTATCAGCGCAAGTCGCGCGACCATGTGCCCCACGCGATCGCGTCGCTTGCACCGCACAGCTTATCCTAATTTGCCAAATATCTTATCTTTTCTTCCCCAATCCTAATTTTTCCTCCCTCCTTTCTTACTTACTTCTTCTTCCCTTCTTTCCCTTCTCATTCTTCTTATCTCTTATATTATTTTACTTAATTTATTTACATATTTCATTCATTGCATCTCCATTTTGTGCATAATTTTTATTTTCTTTTCTAAATTTATTATTTTTCCTTTGGTGTTTGATTTTCTTATTTAACTTTGCATCTTCTCTTGAACTATTTTGGGTGCTTAATGACTTGTGTTATTCTGGTTAGGTAATATTATCAATGCCAATCTGTTTTGTTTTCTTTGTATTACTTTTGCATTGACATGAATTTATATTATCTCTCCTCCTCCACTCTCTTCCCCATTGTTGATCATTTTGTACCACTGGCATGCCATGACTTCTATTGTTTTCTCACTTGCATGTTGTAGCTACCATGTAATTGAGACCCTCACTATTTGGCATTAACCTACCCATACTTCATTTATTTTCTTATCTTTACTTCTGGGTATTACTGTTCTTCTTTTTCTCTTTTTCCAGGCTGGCCACCGGAGACGAAAAAAGGGAGAAACTTCTAAAAGGGGAGACAAACAAGTCCATCTGCACAATCCTTGAAGGAAAGCATCAGTTGGAACAACCCATCCACCTGCACATCTCAGCATGCACCGAGGACGGTGCAATCTTTAAGTGTGGGGAGGTCGTGTTTTCTTCCCTATAATTGCAATCTTTACTTTGTTTCAGCCTATATGTCCATTGTTTAGTATATTTACATGCTTGCATATGATTGAGGCCATTGTTTGATTTTAGCTCACTTATCCCAAATAAAGCCTACCTTCTACATCACCCTTGTTAGCCCCTTTGAGTTTTTAATCCCCTCTTGTTTTATAACCACATTACTAGCCTTAAGCAGAAAAACAAAATAAAAATCCCAAGTTGAATCCTTGGTTAGCTTAAGATAGAAATTGTGTATTGTTTAAGTGTGGGAAACCTTATGGGAACATGGATGATAAAAACAAAGGTAGAGAGTTAAAAAGAATAAAGACATTTCAAAATAAAAGTTTTGGGAAGCATGCTCATGTGAAATAAAAATAATTAAATTACCATGTGCATTGAAAAAAAATTAAGTAATTAAATAAGGGGATACAAAAAAAAAAGAGAGAGAGAAAAGAAAAGAGAAGAAAAATAATACTACCCCAAATGCAAAATAAAAAGGATCAATGCACATGGGACAAAATTCAAAAATAAGTTTGATACATGAGTTTGTAATACAAAAGTAGAAAAAATTTGGGTAGTTAGGTAAAGCATTCTAAAATTGTATAAAGTATGTTAGGTGAGATCTTAGACTAATCAAGGATTCACTTTATAAAGCTCACTTGGCAATACATATATCCTTACCTTTACCTCAGCCCCATTACAACCCTAAAAAGACCTCATGATGTTTGCATTTGTATGCTAAATATTTGTTGATTGGTTAGATGAAGAACAAGGTTTAGAAAGCATGACTAGGGAAGATTAGAGTGATTGACCCTAGACACTTGAGAGATTAGAGTGATATACACTTCCTGTGAGGGTTCAATGCTTGATTCTATGTTCCATGCTTTCATGAGCTATCTTCTTACAAGTTTACTTGTCTTGTATTGTATAATTTGAATTAGTGAAATCTGATTTATATTTATCTTGGAGAACTTGTTTATTTTTAACCAAGTAGGTAGAAGCATTTCACATTTAGTTGCATTCATATAGATAGGATTGCATTTCATACTTTCTACCATTCATCTTCATCTTTATAGCTTCTCTTGAGCTTAGCATGAGGACATTCTAATGTTTAAGTGTGGGGAGGTTGATAAACCACTATTTCATGGTTTATCTTGTACTCAATTGAGTGGATTTTATCAACTCTTTACCCACTTATTCATACTATTTGCATGGTTTTACATTTGCCTTCCTAATTATGTGCTTTGATTGAAAACATGCTTCTTTGGCCTTAATTTCCCTATGTTTAATCCTCTCTTATTACCATTAGATGCCTTGATATGTGTGTTAAGTGATTTCAGGGATTACAGGGCAGGAATGGTTTAGAGGATGGAAAGGAAGCATGCAAAAGTGGAAGGAATACAAGAAAATGAAGGAACTGCAAAGCTGTCCAGCCTGACCTCTTCGCACTCAAACAGTTATAACTTTTGCTACAGAAGTCCAAATGACGCAGTTCCAATTGCGTTAGAAAGATAACGTCTGGGGCTTCGATTTGATATATAATATGCCATTGTTTCTCTGACGCTAGGCGACGCGACCGCGTGCTCCATGCGGCCGCATCGCAGTGACGAAAAACTAGCGTGGCAGATTTCTTCTCCAGCGATTTCTGGGCTGTTTTTGACCCAGTTTTCGGCCCAGAAAACTTAGATTAGAGGCTATAAAGTAGAGGGATTGCATCCATTCATAAGGATGCTATTCATAATTCACTTTTTATTATTTTAGATGTTGTTTTTAGAGAGAGAGGTTATCTCCTCTCTCTTAGGATTAGGATTCCTCTTAAAGGATTTAGGATTTATTATTATTCCAACTTACAATTTTCTTCTAAATTCCAGGTTTATTCCCTTTACTTATTTTTTCAATTTAATTTATGAACTCTTTTATGTTGAATTTGAATTTATGTTTAAACATAGTTTGGTTGCTTTATTTACATGAATGCTTTTAATTTAATTTAGATATTTTCCCTTTTGGCTTTGGTTGATTAATTGGTGACTCTTGAGTTATCAAACTCATTGTTGATTGAAAATTGGAATTATTCAAGAATTGATTCGAGATCTAATAACTCTAACTTTTTTCAAGGAAAGACTGGGACTTGAGGATTCAAATTAATTCATCCACTTGACTTACCTTCATAGTTAGAGGTTAACAAAGTGGGAGAAAAATCCAATTCTCATCACAATTGATAAGGATAACTAGGATAGGACTTCCAGTTCTTATACCTTGCCCAGAGATTTTATTATTGTTAATTTATTTTACTTGTCATTTAAATATACCTGTGCCCATTGCCCAAACTTCAAAACCCCGATTTACAATCTTCGTAACCAATAATAAGAACATACCTCCTTGCAATTCCTTGAGAAGACGACCCGAGGTTTAAATACTCGGTTATCAATTTTAAAGGGGTTTGTTACTTGTGACAACCAAAACTTTTGTACGAAGGGATTTCTGTTAGTTTAAAAGCTATATCTACAACGCGAATATTTTTATAAATTCTTTACTGACAAAAATCCTAACGTCAACGATCTCTTGGCTTCCGGGATGAGGTTTCCTCTCCTAATGAACCGCGGCCTCTTGTCTGAGTACCTTTCCCAATCAGACCCTATAACACACATATCACTCACAATTTCTTCAAGTTCATCTTCATCTGGGGCATTGCTTATTCTTACTTGATAACTGAGTTCATTGAAATGTGGCAATTTCAGCTGAAGAGTCCTTGTTATAGCGTTGGGGCTGAAATCCACCTCTGTTCCTCTTACGTAACTTTTGAAGGTGGGGGCTCTAGTACTGTCTTCTCTGGCCGCATTTGCATAGAACTCTTTGATGAGGTTTGCATTTATCTTTGTCTCTGGGTTGGTGAGCTTTTGCCAACCCCTCTGTGCAATCTTCTCTCTGATCTTTGGGCACTCATCCTCGTTGAACTGGAATGTCAATTCTGGCAAGATTTTCTTGTTTTTGATCCATTCATATTGGAGTTCATGGAAGGCAGTCTTGAATCTTCCGGCATCGGAAGGAGGTTGCTCCATAGGCTCCTTCCCCCTTCTCCTTTTAGAGCTAGATGAAGCCATGAGTGATGGTTGGTATGTTTGCGGCTCACAAGATGTGGCTGGGAGGGTGTGTATGGAATTTTTGGTGGAGGATGAAGTGTGTGTTCGAGAGAGAGAGAGGAGGGAGATGAATGAGAATAAGAAGTGTGTACGGAGAGGTTGTAGAATAGGGATCATTTATATAGAAGAATGATGGGTGTTTGAAAGGTGTGGATTGATAGTGTTGTTTTAATGATGGACAGTTGGGGTTTGGTCTTGGATGAGCACGAGGATTACCCCTTTTATGAGGGTCTTGGTTCGGTCTCCAAGGCTATCCACTCCCAATGTTGCATGGCAACACTTCCAAAGATACTCCCCTTGAAGACAAGTGTGAGGTTTCCTTGGTATAGTGGCCGAATCTCCCTTCCTTGATTGTCCTATCAGGTACCATCAATACCCTTTTTGATTTCCTATACAAGACAAAAAGAATGCAAATTGGTCAATTGAATTCTTGGGGGGAAGAATTAAAGTGTGAAATAGCTACTATTAAAATCTTTTTTCTTTTGTTTTTGAAATAACTAAATGCTTTTCATGAATACAAATCAATCGACCACTCAATTTCCCATGCATGCAACGTTGGTAACACCAAACTTGTTGGTGATCATATGGTGTAACAAGACTCAAAAAGAATCACATATCATGAAGTGTGTTCAAGCCCTTCTTGGTATGCCTTGAACACCAAACTTATGATGTACTATATGTTGCATGAAGGGATTCTTATATTGTTTGTCGAAGTTGATTTAGAATCCATGAACTTTGCTTTATTACTACTATTAGAGATTAAAAAGAAAGGGTATTGAACATGGGTTGCCTCCCATGAAGCACTTCTTTAGCGTCATTAGCTTGACGTTCAGCCTCTGTTAGGGTGGTTGGTAGTGCTTCAAATCTTCCCCTCTTGCAGTGAACCTGTTTCCATTGGTTTTGTTCAGAAGCTCCACATGTTCTAAGGACAAGATTTTGTTGATGGTGTATACTGGAGGCAGCTGAGATGGAATGGTGGGGAGATGGGGTGGTATAGATGGAAAGTAGGTGGAGACCACCTCATCTCTTGGAGAGAAATCTTCTATAGGGATCTTCTTGTTCTTCCATCCCCTTGGGACTTTTTTTCTTGTGTCCCTTTATGTCACTTTGCTGCATGTGGTTTTCTCTTTGAGGAAAGTTTTATTACTTGTCTCATATGATTCTGGTGAGTCTGGTTCCTCTTGGATTACACTTAGGTGTTGCTCCTTTTGATCACATTGGTTGTCACCAATGGGGATTTTCAGGTGTGGTACTTGTGTTCCCATGCTTGTCTCTTCCATCAACTCTTTCTTGTGCTCTTCTTCGGACTTTTTGTTATCATGATCTGCTTCTTGTGAGGGTTTAAAAATATTGAAGGTGAGCTGCTCATCATGTATTCTTAATACTAGCTCTCCTCGCTCCACATCTATAAGTGCTCTGGCTGTGGCTAAGAATGGCCTTCCCAGAATGATGGGGTGACTGGGATTCTCTTCCATTTCCAAGATAACAAAGTCTGTGGGAAGGAAGTAGTTCATAACCTTCACTAACACGTTCTGAACCACTCCTATTGCCTGTTTTTGGGTTTTGTCAGCCAGTTTGATGATTACGTCTGTGGGTGTTAACTCATTGATTTGGAGCTTTTTCTGAGGGATAGAGGCATTAAGTTGATGCTTGCTCCCAGGTCACAGAGCCCTTTATCAAACATTGTCTCTCCCATAGCACAAGAAATGTGGAAACTCCCTAGGTCCTTCTTCTTTGTAGGTGGCCCTGTTTGGATAAGAGCACTGCACTCCCTGTTCATCTTTATTGTTTGTCCACCCTTTAATGAACTCTTTTTGGCTAGTAGCTCCTTTATATACTTGATGTATGAGGGCATTTGCTGGAGGGCCTTAATGAATGGTATATTTACATCAAGAGATGCAAACATGTCAAGGAACCTTGAATACATTCTCCCTACTGCACCACCCTTGAGCCTTTGGGGAAAGGGTGCATATGGGTTCAGGATCTCCCTTTTTTTTAGCTCTTCCCTGAGTGTGGATTGGGGTGCATGGTTTCTTTCTTCATGATTTTCCTTTGGACTGTCTTGGAGGTGTTCTGTTTGTGTGTCTACTTCCTCCACACTCCTCTCATCACTTGTGGTGATCATCTTACATTCTTCCCACCTGGCCTTCCTTGTTTCTCCTCTTGGATTCTTCTCCGTGTCGCTGGGGAATCCATCAGTGAGTTAGGGAATTTGTTGAGATAGATACTGTTCATATCCTGGGTCGAGTTGTCCGACCCGGGATGTTCTACAGACAAAGCGACCAACCTCTTCAGGTTAGGACAATCCGACCTCTTCTCAAAGAGCTCGGTCAAATCACGAGAAAGCCCAAACAAAGGGCCCAAATAGAGGAACACGCCCCAGATCCTAAGGCAGCCCAAGCCTACAAGAGAAGGGCGGTTCCCTTGAAGATAAGATGACCTCACTCAAAAGATAAGATAAGATAAGATAACTAACTTATCTTATCCAAAAAGGTCACTCCACACCATTATAAATACACTGGAGCACCCAGGTATAACTCATACTCTGATTCTACTCAATACCTGCTTAATACCCTTGCTAACTTAAGCATCAGAGTCCCTTGCAGGTACCCCCACCCTCCGGGGACGAAGGATCAGCAGCACTTTCAGTCCCACAAGTCGGACACACCAGTTCCGGCCACTATACACCTGCCGGACACGTCGGCTCCGACCAACACAGAAGATCTTGACCGAGATCGACCTACAGTTTCAGGTAACCCTCGGAACAATGGCGTCGTTGCCGGGGAACCTGGAAGTCATCCCAACACCATGGCGGACAACCATGACAACGACCACGACTCAGGTTTGGAAGATAGAACGCCACACAAGAACACGGATACTATACTTAAAGATACTCCGGAACCCAATGGAGACAAAAATTCATCAAATCCAGGGGTGATAGAAGCACTTCAAAATCGATTAAAGCAACTTGAGAAAGAAGCCCAACATCAACGTGACAAAGAAGAGGATCTACGTCGGGAGATAAGGCGGCGCCGAGAATTAGAAGATAAGCTTATGAAACTCGAAGCTAATCTCAAAACTAAAGCTACTCGATCCACCCCAGAGGATAGCTCTCACAAAGATTAAGATCCATTCACCAGGGAAATTATGAAGACCAAAATCCCAAAAGATTTCAAACTTCTAGATATGACTCTGTATGACGGCACCTCGGACCCCAACCACCATCTCAGCAACTTCAGAAGTAGAATGTACCTCACTGACGCCTCAGATGCAGTTCGCTGCAAAGCCTTTCCAACAACTCTTACCAAGACAGCCATTAGATGGTTCGACAACCTACCTCCAAAATCCATCTCGAGTTTCGACGACCTAGCCAAAAAGTTCCTGGCCCGATTTTCCATACAAAAGGACAAAGCCAAACACGCACCCAGCCTACTAGGGATCAAGCAGGGAGATCAGGAGAGTCTTCGTAACTACATGGAAAGATTCAACAAAACATGTATGGACATACAAAGTCTACCAACAGAAGCTGCCATCATGGGCCTCATAAATGGCCTACGAGAAGGACCATTTAGCCAATCTATATCAAAGAAATACCTGGTATCCCTAGACGAAGTACAAGAACGGGCGCAGAAGTACATCAACATGGAGGAGAATTCTCGACTTGGGGAAGCCTCGAGGTTCAGTTCTGCCTACCGAGATAAAGATAAAGAATCCAAGAAAAAGAAGATCGCTCCGGAGAGAAAATAAAAAATATCATAACTACACCCCTCTTAGGGTATCCTTGGTAGATATTTACAAAGAAGTTTGCCATACGGAAAAAATACCCCCAGCTCGGCCACTTAAGGGTAAAAGAGGAGGAGAAAATCAGAACGAATACTGTGAGTATCACCGAGTCCGAGGACATTCCACCAATGAATGCTTTGACTTGAAAAACGTCATAGAGAAATTAGTAAGGGAAGGAAAACTAGATCGGTTCCTGGCCAATCGGGACGAAGAACCAAGAAAAAGAAGAAGGGATGAAGATGTCGGACGATCTGAACGATCACCCCGCACACCAGAAAGACATTTCCACGTGATATATGGTGGATTTGCTGGAGGAGGAATCTCCAAATCATCCCGCAAGCGACACCTCAAAGAAGTATACCATGTCGAAGGCAAGAAGGAGACACCAGACATCCCAGCAATCACATTTACCAAAGAAGATGCATCCAGAATCATCTCAGGACACGACGACCCCATGGTCATCACAATCATATTGGCAAACGCCAACTTCCACCGTACATTAATTGACCAAGGAAGCTCTGCCGACATCTTATTCAAAACTGCCTTCGACAAGCTCGGCTTAGAAGAAAAAGAGCTAAGAGCATACCCGAACAGCCTGTTCGGACTTGGGGATACCCCATTACAACCACTGGGATACGTATCGTTACATACAACCTTCGGAAAGGGGAACCAATCCAGAACACTCAAGATAGACTATATCGTGGTCGACGTAAGCTCAGCCTACAATGCCTTAATAGGTCGGACAACATTAAATCAACTCAGCGCAATAGTTTCAACTCCACATCTATGTATGAAATTCCCAACTGCAGAAGGGATAGCTACAATAAAAGCAGATCAAAAGATGGTGCGTCGCTGTTATAACGAAAGTCTAAACCTCCGAGGCAAAGGAGGAGAGTTCCACACAATCGAACTCGGCGGAGATCAGAGACGAGAAGAACTCTGCCCACGACCCGAAGGAGAAATAGAAAGAGTCCAGATCAGATATACCTCGGATAAAACAACTAATATTGGCACGATCCTGAAAGGAGATGCAAAAGAATCACTAATACGGTTCCTACGAGATAATGTTGATCCCTTCGCATGGAAAGCCGCTAACATGCCAAGCATAGATCCCGAACGAATGAGCCACAAGTTGGCAGTCTACCCGGGATCCCGGCCGATACAACAAAGACGAAGAAAACTCGGGCCAGAACGGTCTCAGGCTGAAGAAGAACAAGTACAAGCACTACTAGAGGCAGGGTTCATAAGAGAAGTTAAATACCCACTATGGCTAGCAAACGTCGTCTTGGTAAGAAAGTCAAACGGGAAATGGCGAATGTGCACTGACTACACCGACCTCAACAAAGCCTGCCCAAAAGACCCTTATCCACTCCCAAGCATCGATGCTCTAGTAGATGCCTCATCGGGATATAAGTATCTCTCGTTCATGGATGCATACTCAGGCTATAACCAGATCCCAATGTATCCACTGGATCAAGAAAAAACCTCGTTTCTCACACCGAAAGCAAATTATTGCTACATCGTAATGCCTTTCGGCCTTAAGAACGCGGGAGCCATTTATCAAAGGCTAATGAACAAAGTCTTCTCAGACCACATCGGAAAAATCATGGAGGTCTATGTGGATGACATGTTGATAAAGACACAAAGCGAAGAAACATTACTAACCGACTTGGTTCAAGTGTTCAACACCATACGGAAGCACGGCATGCAACTCAACCCGGCTAAATGCACCTTCGCAGTGGAATCAGGTAAATTCTTGGGCTTTATACTCACACAAAGAAGAATCGAGGCAAATCCAGGTAAATGCCAGGCCATACTCAACATGAAAAGCCCGACCTGCGTTAAGGAAGTACAACAACTCAATGGGAGATTGGCGGCCTTGTCCAGATTCCTAGCAGGATCAACAATAAGATCCCTCCCCTTCTACGCTACCTTAAGGAAGGGAAAGAACTTCGAGTGGACAACGGAATGTGAACAAGCCTTCTGAGACTTCAAAGAATTCTTGGGACAGCCCCCCATCCTATTTCGACCACAAGAGGGAGAACCACTCATACTGTACCTCGTAGTAGGAAGTCGGGCAATAGCCTCAGCACTAATTAGAGAGGATGAAGGGGGACAACAACCCGTCTACTTCATTAGTAAAGCACTACAGGGGTCATAGCTAAACTACCAGAAAATAGAGAAGTTTGCCTACGCTCTGATACTCGCATCCCGACGACTTCGCCTATACGTCCAAGTGCACACCATTAAAGTTCGGACCAACCAGCCCATAAAAGGGATATTGCAGAAAATAGATCTAGAAGGAAGAATCCTACAGTGGGCAATCGAGTTGTCCGAGTTCGACCTCCAATACGAGGCACGGACAACCATCAAATCACAATATCTAGCCGACTTCATTGCAGAATTGACAGACACCACGGAAATCCCCATAGAGTGGAACATATACGTGGACGGTTCCTCGAATAAAACTGGAAGCGGTGCAGGTGTGATAATCGAAAGCAACCAAGGAACCCAACTTGAGCTTTCCCTGAAATTCGGATTCCCGGCCTCAAACAACCAAGCGGAATATGAAGCATTATTAGCTGGTTTGAAGCTGGCTAGGGAAGTTGGAGCTCAGAAACTCAACATCTACAGTGACTCACAAGTCGTTACCTC
>NC_029774.3:100663854-100684730 GCF_000817695.3 Arachis duranensis | reverse complement strand
AATCTACCACATACCCCACAAGCAAAATGCCCGAGCTGACGCACTCTCAAAACTAGCCAGCACCAAACCAAGGGGCAACAATAGAAGCCTCATCCAGGAAATACTACAGAACTCATCAATATCGGAAGAAGAAAAAATCCTAGCCATAACAGGTCGGGATCAAGGATGGATGACCCCCATAATTAACTACCTCAAAACAGAAGTGCTCCCCACAGATGAAAAGGAGGCAAAGAGGTTAAAAAGGGAGGCACAGTACTACACTATTATAAACAACACCCTATACAAAAGAGGGATCTTAACACCATTGTTAAAATGCGTACCGACTTCCAATACAAAGGAAGTCTTGGAGGAAGTACACAGCGGCATTTGTGGCAATCATCTCGGAGCGCAAGCTCTCACCATAAAGGTACTCCGAGCGGGATTCTATTAGCCAACTCTACAAAAGGAAGCTACCAAATTTGTAAAGACATGTCCACCATGTCAGAAGCATGACAACTTTCACATCGCCTCACCGGAAAAGCTCATCAGCGTAACATCACCCTAGCCATTTGCAAAGTGGGGACTCGATCTTCTCGGACCCTTTCCCCAAGGATCGGGACAAGTCAAGTTCCTCATAGTAGGGGTAGACTACTTCACAAAATGGATCGAGGCAGAACCCCTAGCCAACGCCACTGCTCAAAGAAGTCGGAAATTCCTATATAGGAACATTATTACAAGGTTCGGGGTTCCATACTCCATCACCACAGATAATGGCACCCAATTCACAGATACATGTTTCAAAAAACTAGTAGCCGACTTGGACATAAAACACCAGTTCACCTTCGTTGAACATCCCCAAGCCAATGGACAAGCCGAAGCAGCCAACAAAGTCATATTGGCCGAGCTAAAATGGAGACTACAAGAAGCAAAGGGAGCTTGGGCCGAGGAACTTCCACAAGTCCTATGGGCGTATCGAACAACTCCACATTCCACTACGAACGAATCACCATTTCGATTAACATACGGAGTGGAGGCAATGATTCCACTAGAAGTTGAGGAAGGGTCTCCCCGAGTAGTCCACTACAATGAACAAACCAACTCTCAACTTCAAAGAGAAGAGCTCGACCTACTTCCAGAAATCCAAGAGAGAGCTCGGATCAAAGAAGAAGCACTAAAGCGGCGAATGGCTTCCAGATATAATCAAAAGGTAGTGCCAAGAGGTTTCGCTGAGAATGATCTCATCTTAATCCGAAATGATATTGGAACAACTCGACCCGAAGAAGGAAAGCTGGCAGCCAACTGGAAAGGACCCTACCGAGTCACAGAGGTACTTGGGAAGGGCTACTACAGACTGTCCGAACTTGAGGGAAGAGAACTCCCCAGATCATCGCACGCCTGTAACCTAAGAAGGTACTATAATTAGATGAAGGTCTCATCACAAGATGCACTCTTTTTCCTGAAAAGGTTTTTTAATGAGGCGTCAAGATTGAGATTTAAATCCGACTTAGGGGTATGAAAAAATCCCACTTGTATATATTTGCACTTTCTTTAAATAAAATACATTTCAGATATTCTACAAATTTGCAAGTCGCATTAATCTGAAGAATTCATCATCCGATTATAAAGCAACAGATCGAACAGATAGTGAAGAACAGATTCACTATACGATCTCGATAGCAATGATCGACCGACAAAGGTGAAAACGCGATTCACCTAAAGGTCGATTAAACCAGGACAGAAACCATCATCTACAAATCGGCAAAGGATGAACACAGAATAATGCAAGAAGTTATCGAAAATGATCCCAAAAATAACCTGACGAGGTCTTATGGATTGCTATATAATAACTTAAAAAGACTGGCCGACACTAAAAAGTCGGATCAAGTCAATCCAAGTTATCAGCAAATCCCTAGAAAGAGGTCTGGCCAACCCTATTAAAGAGGAATTGCTATAACTTAGAAGAGATCGACCTAACAAAGTCGGTCTCCTACAAAGACAAGTTGTAAAAGTAATCCCTGAAAGAGACCTAACAAAGGTCTAAGAAAGAGGATTACAAAAACAACTTAGAAGAGATTGACCTAACGAAGTCGGTCTCCTACAAAATAAGTTGTAAAAGTAATCCCTGAAAGAGACCTAACAAAGGTCCAAGAAAGAGGATTACAAAAACAACTTAGAAGAGATCGACCTAACGAAGTCGGTCTCCTACAAAGACAAGTTGTAAAAGTAATCCCTAAAAGAGACCTAACAAAGGTCCAAGAAAGAGGATTACAAAAACAACTTAGAAGAGATCGACCTAACGAAGTCGGTTTCCTACAAAGACAAGTTGTAAAAGTAATCCCTGAAAGAGACCTAACAAAAGTCCAAGAAAGAAGATTACAAAAAACAACTTAGAAGAGATCTACCTAACAAAGTCGGTCTCCTACAAAGACAAGTTGTAAAAGTAATCCCTGAAAGAGACCTAACAAAGGTCCAAGAAAGAGGATTACAAAAAACAACTTAGAAGAGATTGACCTAACGAAGTCGGTCTCCTACAAAACAAGTTGTAAAAGTAATCCCTGAAAGAGACCTAATAAAGGTCCAAGAAAGAGGATTACAAAAATAACTAGAAAAAGATCGACCTAACGAAGTCGGTCTCTTACAAAGATAAGTTATAAAAGTAATCCCTTAAAGAGACCCGACAAAGTTTCGGGAAAGAGGATTACAAAAATAACTTAGAAGGGGACCAACATAAAAGAAATCGGTTATAAGGCGCTAAAAATACAAACAAAAGCGAGGAAACCGAGAAACAAGCCGGACCCCCCACAGTCACGACCTCAAAAGGATCCAAGCTACAAACAATAAGTACGAAAGCAATCTAAAGAGGCCAAGATAGCAAGATTCCGATAGATACCCTGTTAAAGCACAATGAAAGCATAGTATGATAAAACTTCAAGAGGCCACCAAAATCAACCTCAAAGAAACCATTTTGTTTTAAAAATAAAGTTGCTAAAAATAGCAACTGGAGTATCAAACAGTCAATAAAATATCATTCACAAAAAAGAGTTCAAAGCCCACAAACCGGGCTATTTACACAAATACTTAAAGGAGATCAACCAAGATCTGGAGCCTTCTCGGCAGTATCAGTACGGGGAGAAGGAGGGCAAGTCTGAATAGGCACAGCATCTACAGTTCCATCATCCCGGTTCAGAATCTGGCAATCCGGATCGGATGTAACGGAAGGAACTGAGGAGGTCGACACTTTAAGAGAAGGCACTGGGGGAGGGTCACCATCATCATCATCCTGGTCATCAGGGACAATCTTACCATCCCTCACAACATTGTCCAGGCTGACGAGAGTCAAGTTGGCATTAGGAGCAACAATCTGGAACTGCTCCATCAAGTTCTCGGAGGCAGCAGTTACGCTGCCCACAAGGTGACCCTGAAGCTCAGCATAATTAACCCGAGCAGTTTCCAAATCATCCCGGAGATGCATCAATTCCCTATAAGCTGAGACATAGCTCTCCTTATGCTTCAGTGCCATGTCCTCAGCCAACTTCAAAGAAGCAGCCAAGGCAATAGAGCTGGCCTTCTCACCCTCTAGCTCCTTCTCCACCTTCGCCAACTTCACCTCCAACTCATCCTTCAGACCCTTGATCTGATCAAATTCTGACTTAGCCTCCTCCATGAAGGATTTTATGGCATGAATCGGGATCCCCTGAACTGTTCGGAAAATAGCCGCACCCATATGAGCCATCTTCACACTCCTTTTGGTGATAAAATCCAGATGCTGAAGAAGAGACACGTCGTCCATGGAATGCCCACCATAGGGGGGCAATTTGCTGGTCAACAAACTCGATAGCATCAAAGTCCGGGGCATCCAGGTTAAAGGGCTCAGATGTTTTTTGCTTTTTTAAGGGAGGGACACCAGAAGCAACGGCAGAAGTCTGAGGAGGATCGACCTGATGAAACCGAGGAGTAGGAATTACTTTCCTCGGCCCGAGAGAACTCGGCACAGGAGGCTTCACTGGGACCTGAGAAGATCCCTCGCCGGCCACTTTGGCCGAGATGTTCAGAGCTGCAGTTGCCTTCTTTGCCCTTTTAAAGGCCTTCATGGAGTCGTTGTTCTTTGACATCTCTACAAATACAGAATTAGCCACAGCAAAGAGTTACGGTCACAAACAAGAGGAAGAAAAAATTAAGAAACAAGTATAAGAGACAAGTCAGACAAGTACCCAAAACAGTCTGAACCAAGGACGGGTCATTCAAAAACCTTTTTGTATCAAGATGAGGTGGTTTCCCCCATAAATCCTCAAGAGCAACAACAAAGGCATGCTCAACATCATCAAGCATCTCCCAGGTATAGCGAGACACTCTCACATCCCTCTGCCACTCTAGAGGGAAAGAAGGCTCATCATTTTCATCAAGAAAAAAGGGGCGGCCCCCCTCGACAGCACGAACCTTAAAGAAGTAATTCTTGAAGTCCTTAAAGGACTCATCATACATAGCAAAAACTTTGTGGCCCTGGGCGAACCTAAAGGAAACCCAGGAAGCTTTCTTTTTTGAAGAACCGCCAGGCTTGGCGGAAACAAACAAATAAAGGAAAAGAGTCTGTGAAGGTGTTACATCTAATTCACGGCAGAGAAGTTGAAAAATTTTAATAAAACCCCAGGAATTAGGGTGAAGCTGGGATGGGGCAATATTACACGACCACAACAAGTCGGTCTCGAAAGTAGTAAAAGGAAAAGTAACGTTCAACTGGCTGAAGAAGTATTCATAGGCATAGAAGAAGGGACGCTCCCTCTCAATGGAAGTCGGAAAACAAACTCTCTCATCAGAATCAGGAGCAACAAGCTCGTAATCCTCCTCACGGGCATTGTTACCACAAATCCTATAGCGCTTCCTCAGCTCTGTGCAAAACTCAGCATCAACAACAGAAACACACAATAAAACAAGGGAGTCCAGCCAATCGGACATCCCCTCGGGAACTCTGGAAGACATCTCTACAATGTTATTGCGAGAAGACATGAGGCCAACTAACTCTACAAGTAAGAAAAGAAGATGGGGTTACCACAAACATCTCGGACAAAGGGAGAAAACAACTCAGTCAATACTTCTCAGGCAATGGAACAAAGAAAAGGAAGACCCCAAGACTCAAACCAAAGTCCTGGGGCATCCTTTGGAGGCAGTAACAAAGCAAGGTTTCCAGAAATCAATCTACAAAGCTTACATCCCAGCATGTCTCAAAAAGAAATTCAAAAAATAGCAAACACCTTTCTTCAAGGAGAAATACAAAAAATCATCACATTCTACCAAACACGCCAAGCAGAGACCATTAAAAGATGCAACCCTTTTTCAAGATCAGACAAAAAGCAAACAAAGTGAGGAATAGACACAGATGTTTTATCAAGTATCAGGCAGGAAAAAATCACAAGCAACAAAACCCTATAAAGCCTCAACGGAAAAGCCAAGAGAATGCATAAAAGAAAGACAGGAAAAACATTTTACAGTGACAAGAAAATACAAGACCTTGAAAAGATTCAAACTTTCAAACATGCAAAGTCAAAGCTTCACCAAAAAATTGAAAATGAAGCTACAAGAAAGCCAGTACTTACCTGGAAAAGAGCAGCAAGCTTCAAGGAAATCAAAGATGGAGACGAAATCTGGGACGCCCTCTCACAAGCAAAAATGCGAACAAAGCAATGACGTAGAAGAGAAAACACGAAAACTATAAAAACTCCAAAAGAAAGCAAAGAGAGCAGAGAAAGGAAGTTACGAAAAGGCTGAAGGAGAGAAGCCGTTTCTGGGTTTTCAAAATCAAAGTAAAGAGCCAAAGGGAAATGGGGCAATTAATTGCTCAAATTAAAGAAGAAATTAAACCCTCGCACGTTCCCAAAAAAGCGCCGATATAAAAGCGCGCGTCTTTTAGAAGAAACGTTCTACATTCAAAGCTGCTACAAAGGAGTCAGCAAAATGCTTGAGTTCGGCTTCACCAAAGAAAGACCGAAGTCAAGGACTCGATCTCAAAAAGAAGACCGAGCTCAAGCAGGGGCACTGTTCATATCCTGGGTCAAGTTGTCTGACCCGGGATGTTCTACATACAAAGCGACCGACCTCTTCAGGTCAGGACAATCCGACCTCTTCTCAAAGTGCTCGGTCAAATCACGATAAAGCCCAAACAAAGGGCCCAAATAGAGGAACACGCCCCAGATCCTAAGGCAGCCCAAGCCTACAAGAGAAAGGCGGTTCCCTTGAAGATAAGATGACCTCACTCAAAAGATAAGATAAGATAAGATAACTAACTTATCTTATCCAAAAAGGTCATTCCACACCGTTATAAATACACTGGAGCACCCACGTATAACTCATACTCTGATTCTACTCAATACCTGCTTAATACCCTTGCTAACTTAAGCATCGGAGTCCCTTGCAGGTACCCCCACCCTCCGGGGACGAAGGATCAGCAGCACTTTCAGTCCCACAAGTCGGACACACCACTTCCGGCCACTATACACCTGCCGGACACGTCAGCTCCGACCAACACAGAAAATCTCGACTGAGATCAACCTACAGTTTCAGGTAACCCTCGGAACAGATACCCTACTTGGGACTCCAGTCTCTTGATGGTTTCCCCTTGGTTTTTGATATTGGCTTGCACTTCATCCTTAAACACCTTATTGTCTTAGACTTCTCTACATATGTCTTCAAGTAGAGTCTCAATATTTGAAAGTCTATCCTCGGTTAGTGATGGTGGGGTGAGATTAGGTGGTTGTTGATAGGTTCTCTGTGAGGTATGTTAGTGAGTTGCATTGTTGTTGGAATTGTGGTTGTGGCGTCTCTGGTCTTGGCCTTGGTCTTGTTGATTCCCCCACCCAAAGTTGGGGTGATTTCTCCATCCAGAATTGTAAGTTTTGGAGTATGGATCATGGATTTGTCTGGGTGAGTTCCCAACGTAGTTGGCTTGTTCCCAGTCACCTTCTTCCCCTGTATTTACTCCTTCTTGAGCTGGTGATGAAGTGATGACTGCTGCAACTTGATTTTCCTCCACCTTCTTGGTAAGATCTACTAGCTGCTTGGTGATCATCTTATTTTGAGCCAGCAATGCATCCATGTGGTTCAGCTCCATTACTCCTCGAGTGTTGCTTCTTTAAGAAGCATAGAAGTAGTCATTCTCAGCTACCGTCTCAATGACATCTATGGCTTCTTCAGTGGTTTTCTTCTTGTTTAGAGAGCCCCCTGAGGAATGGTCTACAGCCTTCTTTGACTCATAAGAGAGACCTTCATAGAAAATGTGAAGCTGAACCCATTCATTGAACATGTCTGGTGGGCATCTTCTTGTTAAGTCCTTGAATCTCTCTCATGCCTCATAGAGAGTCACACCATCTTGTTGCCTGAAAGTTTGCACCTCAGCTCTCAGCCTGTTAATTCTTTGAGGAGGGTAGAATCTTGCCAAAAACTTGTTCACCACTTCTTCCCAATTTGTTAAGCTCTCTTTCGGGAAGGATTCAAGCCACTTGGATGCTTTGTCCCTGAATGAAAAAGGGAACAAAAGCAGCCTATAGACATCTGGATGGACTCCATTAGACTTCACTGTGTCACATATTCTCAGGAAGGTGATTAGATGTTGATTGGGATCTTCTTGGGCACTTCCTCCAAATGAGCAGTTGTTCTGAACAAGGGTGATGAGCTGGGATTTTAATTCAAAGTTATTGGCATGTATAGTGGGATTTTGGATGCTACTTCCACAGTTTCCTGGATTTGGATTGATGTAAGAGCCTAGAACTCTCCTCTTTTGCCTAGCATAATTTGCAGGGCCTTCTCTGGCATGGTTGTGAGCTTCTCCTTCATGATTGTTTTCCAAATTCTCCTCCATGTTTGTTTCAAAATACTCTTCCTCTTCCTCAGCACCAACAACTATTTTCCCTATTGCTTCCCTCCTTGCTCTATGGAGGGTCCTCTCAGGTTCTGAATCAAAGGAAGTTGAAGCTCCACTTCTTCTCCCTGTCATACAACTAACAGAGCACACAGCAAGAGATAAAATGAAGTGATTATTCTTGTTAGAGTGATTGTTAGTGTGAGTGGTGCAAATTATCAAATAGTTAGTGGGTTAGTGAGCAGAATTGTAAGTAAATTCAAAGAAAAAGAAGATAACGAGGGGATAGGAGTGATGAAGAAACTAAATAAATTGAAGGTAAATGACTAGATAAAATAAACAAACCAAAGAAAAATGCTCAATCTAGTTAACTTCCAACTTAATCATTGTTGATACAAAATCAATCCCCGGCAATGGCGCCATAAACTTGATGCACAAAAACTTGTCTCTCAAAAAATTTTCCTTCGGCAAGTATACCGAATTGTCGTCAAGTAAAAACTCATAATAGAGTGAGGTCGAATCCCACAGGGATTGATTGGTCAAGCAACTTTAGTTGGAAGAGTATGCTAGTTGAGCTAAATAGAGTATAGTTTGAGAATTGCAGAAAATTAAATGGTGGAAAAGTAAATAGCAGAAAATAAAGTGCAGAATCTTAAATGGAAATTTGGGGAAGTGAGCATGGAAATAAATGGCAGAAAGTAAAGAGAATGGGTAAGATCAGAAATGGGGAATTCATTGGGCTCAAGAGATGTTGTATTCTTCGAATCGAGTTCATTTTCATCTTTCCCTTAATCAATGCATCTATTGATCTCCTTGGCAATCTTAGGTGATTGGATCCCAATTCCTTGGCAATCCAATCTTTCTAAGCTTGAACAATTGCCCAATTCCTTGATTTAATTGTTCATGGGAAGAGATGAAGTATGGTCACTGATTATACCACATGTATTTCCAAATCAAAGTGTTGGGAGGATTACATGTCACTATATCGGCCCATACCCTAATTTGGTCCAACATGAGAAAGCATTTCTAGCATGATCTCCTAATCCCTTTTCCAAGGCTCAGAGGAGACCCAATTATGGAGAGTTTCTTTTCCAAGACAACTAACCAATTAAATTAAGATCGAAAGCTTTCTAGTAAATCAAAAGAGAAGAAAGAAGAAGAAGAATGAAAACTATAATTGATCCATCAAATTACAACAGAGCTCCCTAACCCAATGAAAGGGGTTTAGTTGTTCATAGCTCTAGAAATGGAAAATGGCAGAAAAGAAAACATGCTTCAAAATGAAGAAAAGTAAATATACAGAGGGTAGTTCTCTAAAGTGCCAAGCTTTCATATAGTTCAAAACTACTCCTATATATACTACTCTTCTTGATCTTCTAATGAGTTCTTCAAGTCTTGGATGTGGGCCTGAGATCTTGAGTTGAAGCAGTTACAATCTTTAGTGGGCTCAGCTTGCAAAAAGGTGTGAGTTAGGCATGGGCGTTAATGATGTTAACGTTAACTGAAATTATGGGTTTGAGAACGTTAGTCGCACTTACCTTTGTCACTAATGCTCCAAACGCCCCTACTCTCCATGTTAGAGTTCACGTTAACTAAGTTAACGTGACTACTAACATGGTAGTGAATGCCATCTCCAACGTTAGTGACAAAGGTGAGTGTCACTAAAGTTGGCTCATCAATCTTATCTCCATGTTAACTTTCACGTCAGTGGTCTTAACGTGACCACTAACGTGGGCAATGCTAGCATGATCCAACGTTAGTGACAAAGGTGAGTGTCACTAACGTTGGCATTGTTCCTCCCTTCCACGTTAGAGTTAACGTTAACTAAGTTAACGTGACTCTTAACGTGGCTCATTGCCAATTCTTGGAGCGTTAGTGGTGGTCACGTTTACCACTAATGCTGGAGCTCTCTTTATCTCCACGTTAACTACCACGTTAACCTAGTTAACGTGGCAATTAACATGGGCTTATAATGGCTTCACAGGCGTTGTTGGTGACCACTTTTCTCATTAACGTTGCATCATTCCCATTCCACGTTAGTGGTCACGTTAACTAGATTAACGTGGCTACTAACGTGGTTCTTCCTTGCTTCCTTTGTCCTGAAATCAAGCAAATAAAGTGCATCAAAGCTCTAGCCAAAGTCATGAGATTATCCATCGTTAATTTGTCATTCAATTCATGTAAAATCCTCATAAAATCATGTAAAATTCACAATAGTTTCTTGAATCAAGGTGTAAGTATATTTTCATCCAAAACTTGCCTTATTCACTAAGAAAATGCATGAAACTACCCTAAAACAGTAAAGAAAAGGTTAGTGAAACTGGCCTAGATGCCCTGGCATCAAGGGCACATCATAGACTTCATCCCTGAGAGTGTGAGGGTAGTGCTACAGTTGCCCAAGCCATGAAATGACCCTCAATCATACACTCAAAGGGTCAACACTGACCAAAGGCGGGAGCAAGTTCTTGCTGATATCTGCATGCCTAAAGCTCAGTGGAGGAGGGACACTCAAGGTAAGCCTTACCAACTGGGTAGGCTACACCTTAAGTCAGTGGCTAGAGGATGGTTATAATTCATCCAACATTCTATCATCCCTACGAGTAACCGCTCTGAGGTTACAGTCGAGAGAGCAGTGATGATCCACTGCATTATGCTCAGCGGTGAGATGGAGGTACATGAGGTGATCCCTCAAGAGATTTACAAAGTAACTAACAAGCCCTCCACTGAAGCAAGGCTGGCATTCCCTCATCTCATTCACCATTTATGTGCAGTAGCTGGAGCTCACATAGAGGGAGATATCCTGATTGACAAGGAGAGACCCATCACAAGGAAGGGTATAGAGCATGCTAGGGAGCCTGCACAAGGATCGTAGCAAGAGCCAGTTCCACCACCTCCACAAGATATTTTGAATATGCTTCAAGGGATGTACTTTCCTCTCCGTGACTATTGGAATCAGTTAACCACATCTTTAGGGGAGCTGACATCATCAGTTGATCAGCTGAGGATGGAGCATCAGAACCAGTCTGCTATTCTCCATCAGATAATTGAGAATCAAAGGAGATTGATGGAGGAGCAGAGAAGGCAGGGGCGTGACATTGAGGAGCTCAAATGCTCTAGAGGATTCCCTGGAGGGAGCAGTGGCCGCCATCACTGAGGTGGTTTAGTTTCATTCTCCCTATCTTTATGCTATCACTGTTTTTCCTGTATTTTATTTTATTACATATTTTCTATTCTAGTTGCATGATCACTCTTAGGACTTCTTTGTTTTCTAGTAGTAGTTTCTTTTTCGTTTTATTTAAAGATCTCTTATATATTCCTCATCAAGCTTAAAAGAAAAATCTATTGGAAAAAAAGTAGTAAAATGCATAAGGTCTTGAGTAATATTATGAGTTATTCTATTTACTTTGATGTGGTGGCCTTATCTCTGTTCTCTGAATGTATAAATTAACTGTGCATATTTGATATTAAATTTAAGAATATTGGTTCTTAAGGAACAATAATTTAGAGAAGTATTATTAATTCTCTAAAAATTTAAAAAGATTGATTCTTAAAGCAAAAGAAACAGCAAAAAAGATTGAAAATAAAAAGAAAAATAAAAAAAGGTCCAAGACTTTGAGCATCAATGGTTAGGAGGGTCAAAATTGATCTAAAAGCTCAAAAGTGTGGTTTTCCCTAACTATATGATTGTGGTGTGAAAGTGTCAAGTAACCCTTGAGACTGAACACTTAAAGTCGTGACCCAATGCTGTAAAGAGTACGCTTAAGGCTCTGAGCACCACTATCTTGGAATAAAAGTAAAGCAAAAGTTGAATCCAAAGGGTTCCCTCAGTTAAGTGCTTGTGGTGTTTATGTATCAAGTTAAGCTTGAAAACAAAACAATTAGAGTCATGGCTAGGCTCAAGGTGCATAGCACCAAAAGAAAATAAAAGCCATGTTCAAGAATCAACAAGAACCTAAAGAAGAGAATCAATTATATCATCCGAATTCTAGTTCGAAAGGATGCCAATATTTATGAGCTTCAAAGGATAGTGAGATGCCAAGGCTATTCAGAAATAGAGTGTTAATAGCTTCATTCAGTAATTAGACCTAAGCTTGAATGACAACTCTAAACCTGATGTATTTTTCTCTTCCATTTGGTCCTATATTGTGTTTGGTTGCTTAAGGACACACAACAGTTTAAGTTTGATGGTGTGATGCGTGAGTGATAAACCATTATTTTATGATTTATATTATGTTTAATTGTGTGGTTTTATTAAGTCTTCACCCACTTATTTATATGATTTGCATGTATTTACAATTCCTTCCTGAAAATGTTCTATGGTTGAAAACTTGCTTCCTAAAGATCTTTTAATTGTATATTTTTAGTCTCCTTTATACCATTCGATGACGTGATCTGTATGCTAAGTGTTTTAGGTTTCATAGGGCAGGAATGGCTTAGAGAACGGAGAGGAAGCTTGCAAAAATGGAAGGAACACAAGAAATTGAAGAGATGACCAGGGAGAAGTGACGCAGGCGCATGGCTCACGCGACCACACGAAATGGAGAAATTCACAGCGATGCAAATGCGTACCTGACGCAAACGCGTGGATTGAAAGCTACACGAGTGACGCGAATGCGTGGACGACGCGCACGCGTGGCACGGAAAACGCTGAGTGACGTGAATGCGTGGACGACGTGGTCACGTGATGTGCGCGATCTGCAGAATTACAAAAGTCACTAGCATACATTCTGGGCCGGATTTTAATCCATTTTTTGGCACAGAAACGTAGATTAGAGCCAGGGAACATACAGAGACAAGAGACAATATTCATTCCAGATAATTCTTAGTTTTTAGATCTGATTTTACTCCTCCTCTAGGTTTTCTCTCTACACACTCATAGTTCTTAGGATTTGGTTTTTATTGCTTTTTGGCTTGGGATATTGAGAAGAGTTATTACCTCCGCAAGATTTCATCACTCTAGTTTGTTCTCTTTACTTGTTGCTTACTCTTTCATATCCTTAATTTGTTCAGAGTTACAATTGGATTATTTTTAGAATTTATTAATATAAGAACTATTTTTTATTTTTAATTAATCTTTTTGATTATTGTCTATCATGTCTTTCCTTATTCCTTATTTTTACTTTGTGAAATTTATTTCTATGATGAGTGAACTTGATTGGGAGTTGATTGAAAGGAGACCCTTGAGTTGGAATGCTCAAGAGTAAAATTGTAATTGGATTTATTGTTGGATGGCTCTCTGGTTAGTGACACTAATCCTTTCCAAGGGAGAGGATTAGAACTTGTGAATAGAAGTAGACTTTCAACTTACTTGACACTCCTTTACCTAGTAAAGGATAACTAAGTAGAACAACCTTCAATTATCAATTGATCTTGGAAAAACTCAAACAAGGATAGAACTTCCGATTAATCCACTCCCGGTCAAGATTTTTATTTAAATTACATCAATTCTCTAATTTAATTTCCCATTTATCAAACTCAAAACCATTTTGGAAAACCTTTGATTAATAAGATAGCACATCTTCCTGCAACTCGTTGGGAGACGACCTGGGATTTATACTCTCAGTATTTTAATTCTAATTTTGTGACAACCCTTCTAAATTGATAAGCAGATTTTTGTTGGTTAAGAACTGTACTTGCAATGTATCACTCATATTAATTTCTTAATCTGCCAATTTCCGCCACGTTAATTTTTGGCTCCATTGCCGAGGAGTTGCAATAGTGTGCTAATTTATTGATTGGAATTTATTTATTTGCATTTTATTTTGTTTTTGTTATCATGAGCTATATGTCTCTTCCACTGAATGACTCATTCATTGCCTGATTCGATCTTAGCCGCTTTTGATCCTGAAATTGAAAGAACTGTTTTACGTATTAGGCGAGCTCAACGTCGGCTAGCCTCTGAAGGTGGTGAAGTGATTAATGTCAATTCACCAGTCTCATCCGAGGGTGAATCTGAACCGCCATTTAAGGAAGAAACAAGCTCCTCTACTACTGATTCAGTTGATTCACGTGCAGATAACATGGCAGCACATAGGAGAATTACTATTCAGGAAGCTGGAGCCCCAGATTTCACACTGCAGCCGTATCAAGCGCATCACCAGCGGTGGCTGTAGATTTTGAAATAAAGACTGCACTACTCAACTTTATGCCCAAGTTTCATGG
Organism: Arachis duranensis; assembly: GCF_000817695.3. Taxonomy (NCBI): domain Eukaryota; kingdom Viridiplantae; phylum Streptophyta; class Magnoliopsida; order Fabales; family Fabaceae; genus Arachis; species Arachis duranensis. The sequence goes on along the minus strand of NC_029774.3, from coordinate 100,670,740 downwards.
CTTACCTGCTCAAGAGCCTATCAAGCACTTTAGGGATTTTCAGACAGCTTGTTTTACTGTTAAGCGTGATGATGCTGATGAAACTTCTATTCTGTTAAAAGCCTTCCCACTCTCTCTTGAGGGAAAGGCGAGAGAGTGGTATTACACTCAACCCGGAGCAACTGTTTCTAACTGGGATACGCTTAGAAGAGAATTTTTAGAAAAATTCTTTCCAGCTGAAGTTACCGATAAACTGAGGAAAGACATTTCCATGATTGTTCAGGACGAATCTGAGACTCTCTACGAATATTGTGAGTGCTTCAATAATCTTCTGGAAGCATGTCCCCACCGTATGATTGACAAGATAGTGTTGCTCTGCTACTTCACACAGGGCATGAAGCCTCAAGATAAGACCACATTGGAAGGTGCTAGCAATGGGTCCATGAAAAAGTACAAGACTACTGATGAGGCATGGCAATTGATCAGCGACTTAGCTAAATCCACTAGGAATCATAGGCAGAAACAAAGCCGGTCAAGAGTTGTTGTAGAGGTATCCTCTAGCAAAGAAACTACTGCTCTAACTCAGAGTATATGTGAAATGACCAACTTACTAAAGCATATGCAATTGAGTCAACAACAAGCTCAGCAAGCTCAGCCTTCTCCACCACAGCAAAGCCAACAGTTGGTTCCACAAAGAGTATGCGGGATCTGTGCTAATTATAGTCATTATACTGATGAATACCCGCAGCTCCAGCAGGAAGATAACACTGTGGCAGCCACTCATAACTTCTACAACCGCCCCAATCAAGGATACAATCAAGGTGGCAGCTACAACCATGGATGGCAAGACAATTCCACCAAGGTTGGAGAGATAATTCTAACCAGGGTTGGAGGGACAATCATAACAGAGGAGGCAGAGATAACAATAGAAACCAGAGGTGGAATAACAGTAACAACACCAGACAGTAGAATCAGAATCAGGCCTACAGAGTACCTCATCTAAGGCAGCCTCAAGTATCTCAGCAGACCCCTCAGCTCAGTTATCCCTCTTCATCTTCTAATGATGAGTTATTACACTCTATTGATCGGAGACAGCAGGCCATGAAAAACAACCTTACTTCTACTTTAAACGGTTTGAACTCTACCTTGCAAGCTCTTGTCTCACAGATTGGATCACTAAATAACTCCACCAATCAACCTTCGAGCTCCAGTGGAATTCCTTCTCAACCCTTACCTAATCCCAAGGGTGGCATCAATGCCATCACTCTGAGATCCGAAACCATATTGCAGAAGAGGCACCAAAAGAAGCCAAGTCCACCAGAACACACCCCAGCTGAAGATGCAATAGAAGTGGAAGATGCTGAAGAGGAAGAGGACATACAGGACATAGTTGAAGAAGAGGAAACTCAACCACAGGGTGAAGCACCAAAGGATGTTGAAGCTGCAGAGAACGCCCGTCCTGTCCCCTTTCCACAACTCATATGGAAGCCCAGGAAGCAGATGGAACTTGACCCCAAAATGGTAGAAATATTCAAAAAGGTTGAGGTAACTGTTCCCCTTTTTGTGAAGTTTCTAAAGGATTTATGTATACATAAGGATAAAATTAATAAATTAGAAACTATTCCTTTAGGTATCTCTATCTCTGTTATAATGGGGGGTATACCTGAAAAATATAGTGATCCAGGTCCATGTATGGTCAACTGTACTATTGGACGTGTGATATTTTCTGACTGCATGTGTGATCTAGGAGCGTGTGTTAGTATAATGCCTTTATCTATATTTAATTCTTTAAGGCTCACTCCCTTAAAAAGGTCGGCAGCTCGTTTTGTGTTGGCAGATAAAAGCATTATTACAGTGATTGGAGTTGCTGAAGATGTATTAGTAAGAATCAAGGAGCTCACATTTCCCATTGATTTCTATATCCTGGAAATGCCCCCTAATGATTCTGGGAGGCCATCATCAATCCTGCTTGGAAGACCATTCCTGAAGACTTCAAAGTTCAAGCTGGACGCATTTTCAGGAACTTATTCTTTTGAAATAGATGGCAGAATAGTGAAATTCAGTTTAAATGAAGCTATGAAGCATCCTCCGGAAGATCATTCTATCTTTTAGTGTGATATCATTGATGAAACCGTAGCTGAAGTTCACCAGGAAGAATTAGAAGAAAAGTACATAGGGCAAGGTTCAAGTGTGGGGATATTTTCAGAGGACAATGAAAGCATTTCACCATTATCACCAACCCCAGATGACCCAGAGCCAAGCCCTGAGCAGAAAATAGAATTAAAGCCCCTTCCTCCACACCTCAAGTATGCTTACCTTGAGGACAAACAGAAGTTTCCAGTTATTATTGCAAGGGAGCTCACTTCCCAACAAGAAGAACAAATGCTTGGTGTATTGAGGATGTATAAGAAAGTAATTGGATGGAGTCCAAACCAAGGAGTCCAAACCAAGGCTTATATGTTGGATACTGCTACTACAAGAATTTGATTTAGAAATTAAGGATAGGAGTGGTAACCAGAATCTAGTAGCAGACCACTTGAGTCACCTTGAGCACATTAAGGATGCCTCCACTCCTATAAATGATGATTTTCCATTTGACAACTTGCAAGCAGTGTCTGAAGTAGTCCCTTGGTATGCGCCTGTAGCTAATTATCTAGTCAGCCACACTCTCCCTCCAAACTTTACTAAGCATCAAAGAGACAAGCTGAAAAGCGAGTCCAAATATTATATATGGGATGATCCATATTTATGGAGGTGTGGTGCTGACCAGGTAATTAGACGATGTGTGCTTCAGTCAGAATTCCAGTCCATTTTAGAGGCCTGTCACTCATTTGAGAGTGGAGGACATTTTGGCCCTCAAAAAATAGCTAGAAAAAATCTAGACTGTAGATTCTGGTGGCCTACTCTTTTTAAAGACACTGCTGAATTTTGTAAATCTTGTTCCCCATGCCAAATGTTTGGTAATATATCCAAGAGGGACGAGATGCCTCAACAGATTATGCTTTTCTGTGAAATTTTTTATGTTTGGGGCATTGACTTCATGGGTCCATTTCCAAATTCTAATGGTTACTTTTATATATTGTTAGCTGTGGATTACGTTTCTAAATGGGTGGAAGCAATTCCCACCCGTATTGATGATACTAACACTGTTATTTCCTTTCTTAGAAAACATATTATTTGTCGCTTTGGATCCCCACGAGCAATCGTGAGCGATCAAGGCACCCATTTTTGTAACAGGTGACTAATAGGATTACTAAAAAGGCATGGAATAATTCATAAGGTATCAACAGCCTATCACCCCCAGACCAATGGGCAAGCAGAGGTGTCTAACAGAGAGATAAAGCGCATACTGCAAAAGATAGTCAAGCCTCACAGAAAGGACTGGAGCACTAGGCTCCAAGATGCGCTATGGGCATATCGGACAGCATACAAGACACCCATTGGGATGAGTCCTTTCCGCTTAGTCTATGGAAAAGCCTGTCACCTCCTAGTTGAGATAGAACACAAAGCCTTTTGGGCAGTGAAGGAGTGCAACATGGGATTTGAGAAGGCCGGAGCTGAAAGGAAGTTGCAACTGTAGGAATTAGAAAGCCTTCGCGTAGAAGCTTATGAGAACTCCAGGCTTTACAAGGAAAAGATGAAGGCTGTGCATGATAAGCACATTAAGAGGAGAGAGTTCCAACCTGGAGACTTAGTCCTCCTTTACAACTCCAGATTGTGGCTCATGCCAGGCAAGTTGAGATCAAGATGGGACGGCCCTTATATAGTAGAGAAGGCTGAGCCATACGGAGTTTTTCACCTGAGTCATCCTTTAAGCTCTGAATTCATCAAAGTCAATGGACATCGTTTAAAGCTGTATCATAGTGAGAAGATGAAGAAAAAGAAGGAGCTCGAGATCTTCCTCTTGGAGGATCCACCCACAGCAGAAGACTGAGCTAGTGGAGCATTGATGAGCAGATAATTTATACGCTTTTTGGCATTGTTTTTAGATAGTTTTTAGTAGGATCTAGCTACTTCTAGGGATTTTTTCATTAGTTTTTATGTTAAATTCACATTTCTGGACTTTACTATGAGTTTGTGTGTTTTTCTGTAATTTTAGGTATTTTCTGGCTGAAATTGAGGGACGTTAGCAAAACTCTGATAAAAGGCTGACAAAGGACTGCTGATGCTGTTGGATTCTGACCTTCCTGCACTCGAAATGGAACTTATGGAGCTACAGAACTCCAAATGGCGCGCTCTCAACGGCGTTGGAAAATAGACATCCAGAGCTTTCCAGAAATATATAATAGTCCATATTTTATTCGTGATTAGACAATGTAAACTGGCGTTCAACGCCAGTTCCATGCTGCATTCTGGAGTCAAACGCCAAAAACACGTCACGAACCAGAGATGAACGCCAAAAACACGTTACAACTTGGCATTCAACTCCAAAAGAAGCCTCTGCATGTGTAAAGCTCAAAGCTCAGCCCAAACACACACCAAGTGGGCCCCGAAAGTGGATTTCTGCATCAATTACTTACTTTTGTAAACCCTAGTAGCTAGTCTAGTATAAATAGGACATTTTATTATTGTATTAGACTTCCTGGATTGTATTTTTGATCCGGTGATCACGTTTTGGGGGCTGGCCATTTGGCCATGCCTGGACCACCATCACTTATGTATTTTCAACGGTGGAGTTTCTACACACCATAGATTAAGGGTGTGGAGCTCTGCTGTACCTCGAGTTTTAATTCAATTCAGTTTATTCCTGTTCTAAGATATTCGTTGCACTTCAACATGATGAATGTGATGATCTGTGACACTCAGCATCATTCTCACCTATGAACGCGTGACTGGCAACCACTTCCGTTCTACCTTAGACCGAACACATATCTCTTAGATTCCTTAATCAAAATCTTCGTGGTATAAGCTAGAATTGATGGCGGCATTCATGAGAGTCCGAAAAGTCTAAACCTTGTCTGTGGTATTCCGAGTAGGATTCAGGGATTGAATGACTGTGATGAGCTTCAAACTCGCGATTGTTGGGCGTGATGACAAACGCAAAAGAATCAATGGATTCTATTCCAACATGATCGAGAACTGACAGATGATTAGCCGTGCTGTGACAGGGCATTCGGACCATTTTCACTGAGAGGATGGGATGTAGCCATTGATAACGGTGATGCCTGATGCCAAGGCATCTTAGGCTAGTTTCACTAGCATTTTTCTGTTAGTTTTAGTTGTTTTATGCATTTTCTTGAGCTTAAAGTTACCAAAAATGGTTAAATGAATAACAAAGCAATGAACCACCCAAACAGTATGATTTTGATGCAAATTCAATGAGTTTTTAGTTATATTACTTGAATGCTATGAATGGAAGATTTCTCATGAAATTTTGCAAGACTTTGATGCAGCTGTTTGGATGATTTCAGGGAAGAAGAGGCTAGGCAAGGAAGCAACAAAATCAATAAAGGAATCTTGAATATCACATATGGAGTTTAAGTTCCAGTTTAAGCTTAAACTGGAACTTAAACTGCCAAACCATATAATACTGGGAAGTGGCGTTTAAGCTCCAGTTTAAGCTTAAACTGGAACGTAAACGCCAGAACCCTGAAAGCTGAGAAAAGCTGAAAGTGGCGTTTAACCTCCAGTTTAACCTTAAACTGGAAGTTAAACGCCAGAAATGAGAAATGCACCAGGGAGCCATTTCCACGTTTAAGCTCCAATTTAACCTTAAACTGGAGCTTAAACGTGTTCGACCAGAATTTTCCTCCAGGGTTGCTTTCTCATTTCCACGTTTAAGCTTCAGTTTAACCTTAAACTGAAGCTTAAACGTGTTCGACCATTCCACACTCCGTAGTTGCTTTATTCCATTTCCACGTTTAAGCTTCAGTTTAACCTTAAACTGAAGCTTAAACGTGTTCGATTACTTTACCCTCCAGGATTGCTTTCGTTCCAGTTTAAGCTTAAACTGGAACTTAAACGTGCTTTCACAAAAGGCATCACTGGAAGTGTCTGGCGTTTAAGTTGCAGTTTAAGCTTAAACTACAACTTAAACGCCACCTTTTAAAAGGGTTTCTGGGCCAAATATATTGAAGTTTAAGTTAGCATTTGAGCACAAACGTTAACTTAAACATACTCTGGTATGAAACCCAATTGAATATCATGGTTTATGGGATTGGGCCTGAAGAATTGATGAGTCTGGAACTTCAATTTGTTGAGTCATGTGTCATTACTTGATTATCACTAAGTTGGCTCAATGAATGTTACAGAATTGGATCAGCAGCCTCATCAGGATTATGGATCATAAACCCAAAGCAAAAGGAAATCAGGGAAAGGCCTCAAAGCCCAAGAAACACAACAGAAGCTCAATTTAGAAAGTGTATAAATAGGATAGAATTTAAGTTTGTTGGGGACTTTTGATCATTTTTCTAGTTTTCATACCTTTTGTAATTGAATTCAGAGCTATGACTCACTAAACCCCCTTTCATTGGGTTAGGGAGCTCTATTGTAATTCAATGAATCAATAATAGTTTTTATCTTCTTCTTCAATCTTTTCTCTTGAATTTTGTTAGAAAGCTTCTCGATCTAATTCCATTGGTTAGTTGTCTTGGGAAAGAAACTATCCATAATTGGAATCCTTCGGAACCTTGGGAAAGGAATGGAGGATTCATGCTAGACAAGCTTTCTCACAGTGAATTGGATTGGGGTTTGGATGGATATTGTGACATGTAATCCTACCAAATTGTGGTTCATGAAACTGTGTGGTATAATCAGTGATCGAGCATCATCTCTTCTTATGAACATTTAAACCAAGGGATTAGGAATTTGTTTGTTTTTAGAGAGAATTGGTGAGCCAAGGGAATGGGATCCAATCATATAAGATTGCCAAGAAAAATTCAATGAATGCATTGATTGAGGAAGGGAT
>NC_029774.3:100649056-100662956 GCF_000817695.3 Arachis duranensis | reverse complement strand
CTCTACGAGGCATGGGAGAGGTTCAAAGAATTGACAAGGAAATGCCCACCAGACATGTTCCATGACTGGGTGCAATTGCATATTTTCTATGATGGACTTTCTTATGAATCAAGGAAGGCTGTAGACCATTCATCAGGAGGTTCATTGAACAGGAAGAAGACTGTGGAAGAAGCCATTGAAGTGATTGAGACAGTGGCTGAGAATGAGTACTACTATGCTTCAGAGAGACACAACACTAAGGGAGTCATGGAGCTGAACCATGTTGATACAATTCTAGCCCAAAACAAGGTGTTTGCCAAGCAACTAGCAGAGCTCACCAGGAATTTAAAAACAAATCAAGTGGCTGCAATACACACACAAGATCAAGAGGAAGTAAGCACTGAAGGAGGTGATTGGGAAGAGGCCAACTATGTGGGAAATCAACGAAGGCAATCATATGATCCACATTCCAACACTTACAACCCAGGCTGGAAAAACCACCCAAACTTTGGGTGGGGAAACCAGCAAACCCAATCACAAAACCACAAACCTTACAACCCCAACCAACATAATAATTCCACATACCAAAACTCCAACCAAAGATCATACCAAGCCGCACAAAACACTTACTCCCAACCACCATATCATGGCCAAAATAATCAACCTGCCCAATCCAATCCGAACCAACAATTGCAAGATCAATTAAACAGGATAGAAGGAATGCTAGCAAACATAGGTCAGGACATAAGTGAGTTGAAAAGCTTTAGGGATGATGTGAGATCTACCTTAAGGTACCATGGTGAAAAACTCAAGAGGATGGAGTCTCGAGTAGGAGAGCTATCTCAACAGGCCCCCAAGTCAACTGCAGTGTTCCCTAGTGACACAGAAAAGAATCCTAAAGGGGAACAAAAAGGAGTGAAATGGGAAGAATGCAAGGCCATCACCATATTGAAGGAAGTCTCAAAAGAAGAAGGAATCAGACCCTCAGAACAGGAGCCAGAAATCTTGAAGGAAGGTGTGGAAGAAGCTAAGCAGGAAAGTGAAACTGAGCAAGCCAAGGAACTGCAAAATAAAGGCATGCTGGAAACATACCAACCAAAAGCACCATTTCCTCAGAGGTTAGGAGGAGGTGAAAAAGAGAAAACATATTCAAGGTTTTTAGAGACATTTAAGTCTCTCCATATCAATATTCCCTTTCTTGAGATTCTCCAGCAAATGCCTACACATATCAAGTATTTGAAGGAATTGCTGAGCAAGAAAAGAGTTTTGAAGGGAGGACAAACTGTAATCATGAACAAAGAATGCAGTGCCCTCATCAAGAAGGACATAGTCTCTAAGAAAACAGACCCAGGAAGTTTTCATATCCCCTGCATCATAGGGGAAACAAAAATTGACAGAGGATTCTGTGATCTAGGAGCTAGCATAAATGTGATGCCTCTGACTCTTATGAAGAGGCTACAACTGAATGAGGTGAGATCCACTGATGTAATCATACAACTGGCTGACAAAACTCAAAAGCAAGCTAAAGGGGTAGTTGAGAATGTGCTTGTGAAAGTGGGAAATTATTTCTTCCCCACAGACTTTGTCATTTTGGACATGGAGGAAAGCTACCTACACCCTATTATTCTGGGAAGGCCATTTCTAGCCACTGCTAGAGCACTCATAGATATAGAACAAGGAAAGCTAATTTTGAGAGTACATGATGAACAGTTCATTTTCCATGTTTTCAAACCTGCATCTGAGCCTGAACCAGAACCTGAAAAGCCGATGGATGATAGTAGCCATCTGTGTTTAGAGGAAAGCAATCCAGCAGCTGAAACTTTGAAACAGTCTTTGGAAGGCAAACAAGAATTGCAAGAGTTAAAGCCATAAGAATCAATAGAAACAGATCAGAAGGATCCTCCTGGCATAAGGGTCAATGAAGAAATCCTCAAGAGAGAGGGAAGAATTGTAAAGAAATTGCCAAGAGGGTGGAGGAACAAGAAAATTCCCACTGAAGGTTTCTCTCCGGGAGATAAAGTGATATCAAAACCCATGTTTTAGTATCCTTACTCTTTATTGTTTTGCTCTGCATCTAATAAAGCATGGTTTCTTATGCATGAACTTGAATCCTCAGGACAACTGTTGATAAGGTGCACTAAACATTGCATGTAAAATACAATTGGTCTCTAAGTTTGGTGTGCCTGAAGACACCCCCAAATCTTATTCAAATTGTATTCAATCCTTCATTCAAGGTGCACAACCAAACATTAAGTTTGGTGTTCCTCTTTGAACACAGTTAATGAAAAGCAAGAAGTTCCTCTGGATTTAGAAATTCATGACAAGTATACCATTTGCATGTTTAAATACTTTGATTTCAATTACTTTAGGTAGTAAAATTGTTTAGGATCAAAGAGCCAAAGTGACTATGATTTATTAGAATTATGCACATTCATTAAGGACAACCAACATGGATTTCATGTCATCAGGAGACATTACCAAACACTAAGTTTGGTGTCCAGTAATAAGTGTGCATACATACAAGGGTCACGGCTATAAGCTCATGAAGTCAATCATTGATTTACAATTCAAAAAGAATGAAAAACATGTGCAAGTACTATTCATTATTCACATGGACCGAAAAAATGATAGCAAATTTGTTTGTTTGTGCAGGTACAAAAGGAAGGATAAGAATGGAGGAAAAAGACAAAGGGGGAGGTACGGTTCTTGGTCAAAAAGGGAGTTCACAAGTCTTTGAAACTAACACATGGGAAAAGGAAGTTCTGCATGAAAAGATAGCTACATGTACAACTTAATGCACCCAGAATACTTCCAAGAAAGTGAAAAGCAATTTGTCCTTCTCCCTAATTCATATATTTACCATCAAGCCATCCTTCACAAATCACCCTAGCCGTCCATTTTTCACTTGCATGCACTATAAAGAACCACTTGGGGAACGAGTTCCACACCACCAAATCTCCTTCTTGCACATATTCTTTCATCATAGCATAACTACCTCTTGCCGAAAACAACCTCACCACACTTCTAACAACACTTTCTTATTTCACCTTATCAACTTTAGCTTGTCACTTGCCAAAACTAAAGAACCAATGGCAGCCTCATCTAGCCACAAAAGAAGAAAAGACAAGCAGCCAATGGAGGAGGAAAGGGAATTTGATGCATGGAAATACAAATCAGTTTTCCATGAGATTCAGGCCGAATGGATGAGACCTAAAAGGATACTAGCTGAGATTCCCTTTGACCTTGAAAAGGATGAGTTCCCAAGTGTTTGGGAGAAGATCAAAAAGAGGAAGTGGGAACTCCTGACTAAGCCAATCACTAGAATCAACATCAACCTGGTGAAGGAGTTTTATGCAAATGCAGTGAGGGAGGATCCAATCGTGGAACCCACATACAAAAGCTATGTGAGAGGGGTGGAAGTTGACTTCAGCCCCAAGGCAATCATGAAAACTCTTGGCCTGAAAAACATACGTTTCAGCCAAGCAAGTTATGAGGAAAGGATGATAGGAGAACCTGACTATACGACTATTGCTGAAGACCTTTGTGCCATCAGAGCTGAATGGGTAAGAAAAACAAAAGGGGCTCCAAGAGTCTTGAGAAGGGGAGACCTAACACCTGAAGCTAAAGGGTGGTATGCAATAGTTAGGAGATCCATCCTACCCACTGCAAACTCTTCAGAAATAGTCCCTAAAAGAGCCATCTTGCTACATTGCATTATGATGGGAGGGGAGATCAAAGTTCATAAACTCATTGCTGAACAGATACAAGAGTTTAGTGAGAAAAGTGACCCTGACTCCTGGCTCCACTTCCCTAGCACCATCATCAGACTATGCATCGAGGCCCAAGTACCACTTGAAGATGCAAGACCTAATTGGCTACATCCTGGAATGGCCATAACTGCCCACAGAATGACTCTTGGCCCAATTGCTCCAAGACATACAAAAAAAAGAAATCAAGAAGGGCAACAAGCAGAAGCAGAGCAAGAAGCAGAGCAAGAAGGAGAAGAAGAGCAAGAAGAGCAAGGAAATCCAGAAAGAAGGCAACAAGTTCCCAGAGACCCCATGGATATGAGCAGAATGCAGGAAATCATAGAAGGAATGTCTCAACAATACATGAGGTCTCAAGAAAGGCAAGAGGACTTTCACCTAAAAATGATGGACATGCAAAGGAACTTTGAATCAAGATTCCTAGATCTGCAAAGGGAACAGAATTTACAATTACAGGAATCCCTCAGCCACATATGCCAACACCAAGATGACAATATCTTGGCAATCAAGGAAGCCACCACTTTGCAGAATGCAAGATATGCAGTTCAAGCTAATTACAACATCAGTTCTCAAATCAAGCTTAACTACATAGGGGAACATCTACACAAGATGGACCCAGCATTCCCAGCTTTTGATGAGTATTTCAAAGGGAGGAAAGAAGGAGAAATGAACAAGGCAATGATCCTTGAAGAAAGAGTGGAAGAAACAATGAAAAAAGCTGGATTCTGGACAAAGCTCATAAGAAAAGACAAAGGAAGTACAAGTGGTCAAAAAGAGGTAAGAAGTAAGAAGAAGCAGGACCCCAAGAATCAAAAAGAACCAAGCAACAAATGAAAGGTGGTCTTGTTCCTTAATAAGCAAATAATAGTTTGTGAATTGTCTTTATGAGCTTTCTTTCATTTTAAGTCAATTGAGTTTTATGTGAAATTTTTAGTATGTTTGTCTGTTTACTGCTTTGAATAAAGTGAATGCCTAGATGTTTGGATATAACTATTTATAGGGAAGAGTTATGGAGGTGATTGGTGAAGGGTATTTGGGGAAGAGATATGGAGGGGATTGGTGAAGGATATTTGGGAAAAAGTGTTGTAGAAAGGTGTGAAGAGGAGAGAGAGTGAGTTGAGGTTGGTGGGGATCCTGTGGGATCCACAGATCCTGAGGGGTCAAGAAATTCTTCATCCCTGCTCCAATTGGGCGTTCACAACGCCTTGGAGTGCAATTTTGGTGTTTAAACGCCAGTCTGCTATCCTATTCTGGCGTTTAAACACCAGTTTTCCTTCCTGTTCTGGCGTTCAAACGCCAGCTTTCTTTCCTGTTCTGGCGTCTGAACGCCAGTTTGTTGCCCTGTTCTAGCGTTTAAATGCTAGTCTAGTGCTATTCTGGTGTTTAAACGCCCAGAAAGGTGCTAGATTGGGCATTTAAACGCCCATTTTGCTACCCTCCAGTAAGTCCTTCCTCCAGGATGTGCTATTTTCAATGCTGTTTTTTATTTTTTTCTTTATTTTTGTAATTGTCTTTGTGACTTCACATGATCATCAACCTAAAAGAAAACAAAATAATATAGATAAAATTAAAATAAAATTGGGTTGCCTCCCAATAAGTGCTTCTTTAATGTCAATAGCTTGACAGTGAGCTCTCATGGAGCTTCACAGATGATTGATGCCAAGGCATCTTAGGCTAGTTTCACTAGCATTTTTCTGTTAGTTTTAGTTGTTTTATGCATTTTCTTGAGCTTAAAGTAACCAAGAATGGTTAAATGAATAACAAAGCAATGAACCATCCAAACAGTATGATTTTGATGCAAATTCCATGAGTTTTTAGTTATATTACTTGAATGCTATGAATGGAAGATTTCTCATGAAATTTTGCAAGACTTTGATGCAGTTGTTTGGATGATTTCAGGGAAGAAGAGGCTAGGCAAGGAAGCAACAAAATCAATAAAGGAAGCTTGAATATCACATGTGGAGTTTAAGTTCCAGTTTAAGCTTAAACTGGAACTTAAACTGCCAAACCATATAATACTGGGAAGTGGCGTTTAAGCTCCAGTTTAAGCTTAAACTGGAGCTTAAACGCCAAAATCATGAAAGCTGAGAAATGCTGAAACTGGCGTTTAACCTCCAGTTTAACCTTAAACTGGAAGTTAAACGCCAGAAATGAGAAATGCACCAGGGAGCATTCCCATGTTTAAGCTCCAGTTTAACCTTAAACTGGAGCTTAAACGTGTTCGACCAGAATTTTCCTCCAGGGTTGCTTTCTCATTTCCACGTTTAAGCTTCAGTTTAACCTTAAACTGAAGCTTAAACGTGTTCGACTAATTTTTCTCCTCCAGGGTTGCTTTCTCATTTCCACGTTTAAGCTTCAGTTTAACCTTAAACTGAAGCTTAAACGTGTTCGACCATTCCACACTCCGTAGTTGCTTTATTTCATTTCCACGTTTAAGCTTCAGTTTAACCTTAAACTGAAGCTTAAACGTGTTCGATTACTTTACCCTCCAGGATTGCTTTCTTCCATTTCCACGTTTAAGCTTCAGTTTAACCTTAAACTGAAGCTTAAACTGCAACTTAAACGCCACTATTTGAAAAGGTTTCTGGGCCAAAAATATTGCAGTTTAAGTTAGCATTTGAGCACAAACATTAACTTAAACGTACTCTGGTATGAAACCCAATTGAATATCATGGTTTATGGGATTGGGCCTGAAGAATTGATGAGTCTGGAATTTCAAATTGTTGAGTCATGTGTCATTACTCGATTATCACTAAGTTTGCTCAATGAATGTTACAGAATTGGACCAGCAGCCTCATCAGGATTATGGATCATAAACCCAAAGCAAAAGGGAAATTAGAATTGGATCAGCAGCCTCATCAGGATTATGGATCATAAACCCAAAGCAAAAGGAAATCAGGGAAAGGCCTCAAAGCCCACGAAACACAACAGAAGCTCAATTTAGAAATTGTATAAATAGGATAGAATTTAAGTTTGTTGGGGACTTTTGATCATTTTTCTAGTTTTCATACCTTTTGTAATTGAATTCACAGAGCTATGACTCACTAAACCCCTTTCATTGGGTTAGGGAGCTCTATTGTAATTCAATGAATCAATAATAGTTTTTATCTTCTTCTTCAATCTTTTCTCTTGAATTTTCAAGGGATTGGGATCCAATCATATAAGATTGCCAAGCAAAATTCAATGAATGCATTGGTTGAGGAAGGGATGAAAATGTTTTGATTCGGAGATCTCAATATCTCTTGAAACCCAATGAATTCCCCATTTCTGATCTACCACTTTCTCTTTACATTCTGCAATTAAATTCATGCAATCACCCCGATCCCTTTTAATTTCAGCAATTTAGCTTCTCGCTCTTTAATTCATGCAATTTTACATTCCGCAATTCTCATCTAAATCTTGATTCCGCTCAACTAGAACACGCTTCTAATCCGAATTGCTCACTCAACCAATCCTTGTGGGATTCGACCTCACTCTATTGTGGGTTTTACTTGACGATAACCGGTGCACTTGCCGGAAGGAATTTTTGCCGATCGTGCAATTTCCTAAAATCGTAGCATATCAATGCCCTACATACAGCTTGCCATGGAAAGGAGTAAGAAGGATTGGATGAAGGCAGTAGGAAAGCAGAGATTCAGAAGGAGCATAGCATCTTCATACGCCTATCTGAAATTCCCACCAATGATTTACATAAGTATTTGTATCTTTATTTTCTGTTTATTTATTATTATTATTCGAAAATTCCATAATCATTTATTATCCACCTAACTGAGATTTACAAGATGACCATAGCTTGCTTCATACCAACAATCTCCGTGAGATCGACCCTTACTCACGTAAGGTTTATTACTTGGACGACCCAGTGCACTTGCTGGTTAGTTGTGCGAAGTTGTGAAGGAAGTGCCGAGTTATAAATGCGCATACCAAGTTGAATGCCATTATTAGAGAACACAATTTCGTGCACCAAGTTTTTGGCGCCGTTGACGGGGATTGTTCGAGTATGGACAACTGACGGTTCATCTTGTTGCTCAGATTAGGTAATTTTCTTTTTTATTTTCTTTCCAAAAAAAAAGTTTTCAAAAATATTTTTCAAAATTTTCCCTTTGTTTTCGAAAATTATTCCAAATTTTTAAGAATGAATTCTAGAGTTTCATGGTAACATGTTGAAGCTTGGCTGGCTGTAAAGCCATATCCAAATTCTTTTGGATTAAGGCTTCCACTTGTCAACATAAAGGGCATGTATATGGAGTTGGATGAAGTATCAGCTGTTGCATGCCTGATTTATATCCTAAAGCTGGCTGGCTATTAAGCCATGCCCAACCCTTGGATTGGAGCTTTAGGCTAACATTGAAAGATTCCTGGAATTCTTATTAAAAATTTTGAATTTCTTATTTTCTTTTTCCTATATGTTTTTCAAAAAAAAATAAAAGAAAATACAAAGAAATCATAAAATCATAAAAACCAAAAATATTTTGTGATTCTTGTTTGAGTCTTGTGTCATGTTTTAAGTTTGGTGTCAATTGCATGTTCATCTTTTTCTTGCATTTTTCGAAAATTCATGCATGGTGTTCTTCATGATCTTCAAGTTGTTCTTGGTAAGTCTTCTTGTTTGATCTTGATGTTTTCTTGTTTTGTGTTTTTTGTTGCTTTTCATGTGCATTTTTGCATTCATAGTGTCTAAGCATTAAAGATTTCTAAGTTTGGTGTCTTGCATGTTTTCTTTGCATCAACAATTTTTCAAAAATATGTTCTTGATGTTCATCATGATCTTCAAAGTTTTCTTGGTGATCATCTTGACATTCATAGTGATCTTGCATGCATTAAGTGTTTTGATCCAAAATTTTCATGTTTTGGGTCATATTTGTGTTTTTCTCTCTCCTCATAAAAAATAAAAAAAATATTTTCCTTTTTTTCTCATAAATTTCGAAAAATTTGAGTTGACTTAGTCAAAAATTTTTAAAATTAGTTGTTTCTTGTAAGTCAAGTCAAATTTTCAATTTTAAAAATCTTATCTTCTCAAAAACTTTTTTTAAAAAAAATCAAATCTTTTTCATTTTTTTTATTTTCAAAAATTTGAAAACATTTTTTAAAATCTTTTTTCTAATTTTATTTCAAATTTTCGAAACTTTGCTAACAATTAATGTGATTGATTCAAAAATTTGAAGTTTGTTACTTTCTTGTTAAGAAAGGTTCAATCTTTAAATTCTAGAATCATATCATTTAGTTTCTTGTTAGTCAAGTAATCAATTTTAATTTTAAAAATTAAATCTTTTTCAAAATATCTTTTTCTTAAAAATCATATCTTTTTACCATATCTTTTAAAATTATATTTTTTTTAAAAAATTTGATTTTAAAATATCTTTTCCATTTTCTTATTTTTTCAAAAAATTGACTTTCAAATCTTTTTCAAACTAACTATTTGACTTTTTGTTTATTTCTTATCTTTTTCAAAACCACCTAACTACTTTTATCTCTCTCTAATTTTCGAAAATTATCTCCCTCCTTTTTCAAAATTCTTTTAATTAACTAATTGTTTCAAATTTTAATTTTAATTTTATTTCTTATCTTAATTTTCAAAAATCACTAACTCTTTTTCAAAATTTATTTTCGAAATTCTCTCTCTCTCTTCTTCTATTTATTTATTTATTTACTAACACTTCTCTTCATCTCAAGAATCTGAATTTATCTTCACCCTTGTGTTTGGAGTCTTCATTCTTCCTCACTCTTATTCCCTTTCTTCTTCTACTAACATAAAGGAATCTATAAACTGTGACATAGAGGATTCCTCTTCCTTTTCTGTTCTCTTCTTTCTCATATGAGCAGGAACAAGGAAAAAGGCATTCTTGTTGAAGCTGATCCAGAACCTGAAAGGACTTTGAAGAGGAAACTTAGAGAAGCTAAATTACAACAATCCAGAGACAACCTTGCTGAAATTTTCGAACAAGAAAAGGAGATGGCAGCGAACCCAACAACAATAATGCAAGAAGGATGCTTGGTGATTATACTACACCTACGTCCAAGTTTGATGGAAGAAGCATCTCGATTCTTGCCATTGGAGCAAACAATTTTGAGCTGAAACCTCAATTAGTTGCTCTAATGCAACAGAACTACAAGTTTCATGGACTTTCATCAGAAGATCCCTACCAGTTTTTAACTGAGTTCTTGCAAATCTGTGAGACTGTTAAGACTAATGGAGTAGATCCTGAAGTCTACAAGCTCATGCTTTTCCCTTTTGCTATAAGAGACAGAGCTAGAACATGGTTGGACTCACAACCTAAGGATAGCCTGGACTCCTGGGATAAGCTGGTCACGGCCTTCTTGGCTAAGTTCTTTCCCCCTCAAAAGCTGAGCAAGCTTAGAGTGGATGTTCAGACCTTCAAACAAAAAGATGGTGAATCCCTCTATGAAGCTTGGGAAAGATACAAGCAGATGACCAAAAAGTGTCCTTCTGACATGTTTTCAGAATGGACCATGGTAGATATATTCTATTATGGTCTATCTGAGTTCTCTAAGATGTCACTGGACCATTTTGCAGGTGGATCCATTCACCTAAAGAAAATGCCTGCAGAGGCTCAAGAACTTATTGACATGGTTGCAAATAACCAATTCATGTACACTTCTGAGAGGAATTCTATGAATAATGGGACGCCTTAGAGGAAGGGAATTCTTGAGATTGATGCTTTGAATGCTATATTGGCTCAGAACAAAATATTGACTCAACAAGTCAACATGATTTCTCAAAGTCTGAATGGATGGCAAAATGCATCCAACAATACTAAGGGGGCATCTTCTGAAGAAGAAGCTTATGATCCTGAGAACCCTACAATAACAAAGGTAAATTACATGGGTGAACCTTATGGAAACACCTATAATTCATCATGGAGAAATCATCCAAATTTCTCATGGAAGGATCAACAAAAGCCTCAACAAGGCTTTAATAATAGTGGAAGAAATAGGCTTAGCAATATCAAGCCTTATCCATCATCTTCTCAGCAATAGACAGAAAATTCTGAGCAGAGCACCTTTAATTTTGCAAACTTAGTCTCTGATCTGTCTAAGGCCACTTTAAGTTTCATGAGTGAGACAAGGTCCTCCATCAAAAATTTGGAGGCACAAGTAGGCCAGCTGAGTAAGAAAGTCACTGAAACTCCTCCTAGTACTCTCCCAAGCAATACTGAAGAGAATCCAAAAAGAGAGTGCAAGGTCATTGACATAATCAACATGGCCGAACCTAGGGAGGAAGGAGAGGACGTGAATCCCAATGAGGAAGACCTCATGGGACGTCTCTCAGGCAAGAAGGAGTCCCCTATTGAGGACCTAAAGGAATCTGAGGCTCATATAGAGACCATAGAGATTCCATTAAATCTTCTTCTACCATTCATGAGCTCTGAAGACTATTCTTCCTCTGAAGAGGATGAAGATGTAAATGGAGAGCAAGTTGCTCAATATCTAGGAGCCATCATGAAACTGAATGCCAAATTGTTTGGTAATGAGACTTGGGAAGGTGAACCTCCCTTGCTCATCAGTGAACTAGATACATGGGTTCAGCAAACCTTACCTCAAAAGAGACAAGATCCTGGCAAATTCTTAATACCCTGTACCATAGGCACCATGACCTTTGAAAAGGCTCTGTGTGACTTGGGGTCAAGCATAAATCTTATGCCACTCTCTGTAATGGAGAAGCTGGGGATCATTGAGGTACAGCCTGCCATATTTTCATTACAAATGGTAGATAAGTCAGTAAGAGACATATGGATTGGTAGAGGACGTGTTAGTAAAGGTTGAATGCCTTTACATCCCTGCTGATTTCATGATCTTAGACACTAGGAAGGAGGAGGATGAATGCATCATCCTTGGAAGACCTTTCCTAGCCACAGCAACAAGTAGCATCCTGGCGTTTGAACGCCAGGAATACACCCTGAGGAGAGCTGGCGCTGAACGCCAGAAACAAGCATGGAACTGGCGTTCAACGCCAGAAACATGCTGCAATTGGGCGTTGAATGCCCAAAATAAGCATCATTTCGGTGTTTAAATGCCATAATTGCATGCAAAGGCATTTTACATGCCTAATTAGTGCAGGTATGTAAATTCTTGACACCTCAGGACCTGTGGACCCCACAGGATCATCTCAGGATCTGTGGACCCCACAGGATCCCCACCTACCTCAACTCACCTTCTCTCCTCTTCTTCACATTCATCCTCTCTTCCCCATAAACACTCTTCCCCAAAAACCCTTCACCAATCACCTCAATCTCTTTTCCCCATCACCTCTTCACCACTTACATCCATCCACTCTTCCCCACAAACCCCACCTACCTTCAAACTTCAAAATCCCTTTTCCACCCAAACCCACCCAATATGGCCGAACCTTAACCCCTCTCCCTCCACTATATAAACCCCTCCATTCTTCTTCATTTTCACACAACACAACCCTCTCTTCTCCTCCTTGGCCGAAACACAACCCTCTCTCCCTCTCCTCCATATCTTCTTCTTCTTCATCTATTCTTTCTTCTCTTGCTCGAGGGCGACCAATATTCTAAGTTTGGTATGGTAAAAGCATAGCTTTTTTTTTTGTTTTTCTATAACCACCTATGGTACCTAAGGCCAGAGAAACCTCTAGAAAAGGGAAAGGGAATACAAAAGCTTCTACCTCCGAGTCATGGGAGATGGAGAGATTCATCTCTAAAGCCCATCAAGACCACTTCTATGATGTTGTGGCCAAGAAGAAGGTGATCCCTGAAGTCCCTTTCAAACTCAAGAAAAATGAGTATCCGGAGATTCGACATGAGATCCAAAGAAGAAGTTGGGAAGTTCTGACTAACCCTATTCAACAAGTCAGAATCTTAATGGTTCAAGAGTTCTATGCCAATGCATGGATCACTAGGAACCATGATCAAAGTGTGAACCCGAATCCAAAGAATTATCTTACAATGGTTCGGGGGAAATACTTAGATTTCAGTCCGGAAAATATAAGGTTGGCATTTAACTTGCCCATGATGCAAGAAGATGCACGCCCCTACATAAGAAGGGTCAACTTTGATCAAAGGTTGGACCAAGTCCTTATGAACATATGTGTTGAAGGAGCTCAATGGAAAAGAGACTCCAAAGGCAAGCCAGTTCAATTAAGAAGACTAGACCTCAAGCCCGTGGCTAGAGGATGGTTGGAGTTCATCCAACCCTCCATCATCCCCACTAGCAACCGATCCAAAGTTACTGTGGATCGGGCCATCATGATCCATAGTATCATGATTGTAGAGGAAGTAGAAATTCATGAAGTCATCTCCCTTGAATTCTATAAAATAGCCGAAAAGTCCTCCACCATGGCAAGGCTAGCTTTTCCTCATCTTATTTGCCATCTATGTTACTCAGCTGGAGTTATCATAGAAGGAGACATCCCCATTGAAGAGGATAAGCCCATCACTAAGAAGAGGATGGAGCAAACAAGAGAGCCCACTCATGGATCCCAAGAGACGCATGAGGAAGCTCATCACCAAGAAGTCCCGGAAATGCCTCAAGGGATGCACTTTCCTCCCAACAACTATTGAGAACAACTCAACACTTCTCTAGAAGACTTGAGTTACAATATGGATCAATTAAGGGTGGAACATCAAGAACACTCCATCATTCTCCATGAAATTAGAGAAGATCAAAGAGCAATGAGGGAGGAGCAACAAAGGCAAGGAAGAGACATAGAAGAGCTAAAGTTCATCATTGGTTCTTCAAGAAGAAAGCGCCACCATCACTAAGGTGGACTCATTCCTTGTTCTTATTTCTCTGTTTTTCGATTTTTAAGCTTTATGTTATCTATGATTGTGTCTTTATTACATGATCATTAGTATGTAGTAACTATGTCTTAAAGCTATGAATAATTCCATGAATCCTTCACCTTTCTTAAATGAAACATGTTTTTAATACAAAAGAACAAGAAGTACATGAGTTTCGAATTTATCCTTGAATTTAGTTTAATTATATTGATGTGGTGGCAATACTTTTTGTTTTCTGAATGAATGCTTGAACAGTGCATATTTTTTATCTTGTTGTTTATGAGTGTTAAAATTGTTGGTTCTTGAAAGAATGATGAACAAAGAGAAATGCTATTGATAATCTGAAAAATCATGAAATTGATTCTTGAAGCAAGAAAAAGCAGTGAATAG
>NC_029774.3:100633141-100648909 GCF_000817695.3 Arachis duranensis | reverse complement strand
ATGTGTCTGTGGCATTTATGTATCCGGTGGTAATATTGGAAAACAAAGTGCTTAGGGCCACGGCCAAGACTCATAAAAGTAGCTGTGTTCAAGAATCAACAAACTTAACTAGGAGAATCAATAACACTATCTGAAATTCTAAGTTCCTAGAGATGCCAATCATTCTAAACTTCAAAGGATAAAGTGAGATGCCAAAACTGTTTAGAAGCAAAAAGCTACAAGTCCCGTTCATGTAATTAGAATTAATATTCATTGATATTCTGAGCTTTATAGTATATTCTCTTCTTTTTATCCTAATTGATTTTCAGTTGCTTGGGGACAAGCAACAATTTAATTTTGGTGTTGTGATGAGCGGATAATTTATACGCTTTTTGACATTGTTTTTAGATAGTTTTTAGTAGGATCTAGCTACTTCTAGGGATGTTTTCATTAGTTTTTATGTTAAATTCACATTTCTGGACTTTACTATGAGTTTGTGTATTTTTCTGTGATTTCAGGTATTTTTTGGCTGAAATTAAGGGACCTGAGCAAAACTCTGATAAAAGGCTGACAAAGGACTGCTGATGCTGTTAGATTCTGACCTCCCTGCACTCAAAATGGAATTTCTGGAGCTATAGAACTTCAAATGGCGCGCTCTTAACGGCTTTGAAAATTAGACATCCAGAGCTTTCCAGAAATATATAATAGTCCATACTTTATTCGTGATTAGATGACGTAAACTGGCGCTCAAAGCCAGTTCCATGCTGCATTCTGGAGTCAAACGCCAGAAACACGTCACGAACCAGAGTTGAACGCCAAAAACACGTTACAACTTGGCGTTCAACTCCAAAAGAAGCCTCTGCACGTGTAAAGCTCAATGCTCAGCCCAAGCACACACCAAGTGGACCCTGGAAGTGGATTTCTACATCAATTACTTACTTCTGTAAACCCTAGTAGCTAGTCTAGTATAAATAGGACATTTTATTATTGTATTAGACATCCTGGATTGTAATTTTGATCCGGTGATCAAGTTTTAGGGGCTGGCCATTCGGCCATGCCTGGACCACCATCACTTATGTATTTTCAACGGTGGAGTTTCTACACACCATAGATTAAGGGTGTGGAGCTCTGCTGTACCTCGAGTTTTAATGTAATTACTACTATTTTCTATTCAATTCAGTTTATTCCTGTTCTAAGATATTCGTTGCAATTCAACATGATGAATGTGATGATCCGTGACACTCAACATCATTCTCACCTATGAATGCATGACTGACAACCACTTCCGTTCTACCTTAGACCGAACGCATATCTCTTAGATTCCTTAATCAGAATCTTTGTGGTATAAGCTAGAATTGATGGTGGCATTCATGAGAGTCCGGAAAGTCTAAACCTTGTCTGTGGTATTCCGAGTAGGATTCAGGGATTGAATGACTATGACGAGCTTCAAACTCGCGATTGTTGGCGTGATGACAAACGCAAAAGAATCAATGGATTCTATTCCAACATGATCGAGAACCGACAGATGATTAGCCGTGCTGTGACAGAGCATTTGGACCATTTTCACTGAGAGGATGGGATGTAGCCATTGACAACGGTGATGCCCTACATACAGCTTGCCATGGAAAGGAGTAAGAAGGATTGGATGAAGGCAGTAGGAAAGCAGAGATTCAGAAGGAGCACAGCATCTTCATACACCTATCTGAAATTCCCACCAATGATTTACATAAGTATTTTTATCTTTATTTTATGTTTATTTATTATTATTATTATTATTCAAAAACTCCATAATCATTTTATTATCCGCCTAACTGAGATTTACAAGATGGCCATAGCTTGCTTCATACCAACAATCTCCGTGGGATCGACCCTTACTCACGTAAGGTTTATTACTTGGAGGACCCAGTGCACTTGCTGGTTAGTTGTGCAAAGTTGTGAAGAAAGTGCTGAGTTATAAACGCGCATACCAAGTTGAATGCCATTATTAGAGATCACAATTTCGTGCACCAAGCATCCAACTTAAGGACGTTAAAGCAAAGTGCTGGGTGGGAGACAACCAACCATGGTATAATCGTTCCTTTCTCTCTTCTTATTTCCTTCTTCAATAACTCTTCTCAGTACTACTGCCTATATTTTGCATCTCATTTGCATATTGCATAAAAAAAACACACACGCGACGCACCAGCATCGCCGACGCATCCGCGTCGCATGTGCAATGGGAAGAAAAGTAAATTGAACAGAGAGTCACGCGAGAGTGTGGCTGGAGGCGTGCCTTTGGCACAAATGAATCCACGCGACCGCGTCGATGACGCGTCCGCGTCATGTGCACAATAGCCTCCCCACGCGTCCGCGTCAACCATGCGAACGCGTAGCCCTGCAATTCGACGTAAAAAGGGTGTGTGGCAGTAAGTTGCGCTGAAGTTGGGCTGAACTCGTGCTAGACGCACAATCCCTACCACGTGTACGCGTGCCCCACGCATCCGCGCCATTTTCAAAGTTTGGCCATCCACGCGATCGCGTCAACCACGCGAACACTTCACCCTCAAAAGTGGCAATATAATTTTCGAACAGAGAGT
This sequence comes from Arachis duranensis, assembly GCF_000817695.3. Lineage (NCBI taxonomy): Eukaryota > Viridiplantae > Streptophyta > Magnoliopsida > Fabales > Fabaceae > Arachis > Arachis duranensis. Next base: position 100,646,354 of record NC_029774.3, on the reverse strand, counting down.
TGTGCGAGCGCGAGGCAGCCCTCGCGCCACTAGCATAAATCATGTCACGCATCTGCGTGACCGACGCGTCCGCGTCACCTCACTTAAGCGCTACCCACGCGAACGCGTGAACCACGCGTCCTTGTCGCATGCGCCGCACAACTTTTTCAAATCTGCCAGATTATCTTATCTTTTCTTCTCCAAATCCTACTTTTTCCCCCTTCTTATTTCTTTTCCCCCCTTCTTCCTTCTTCCTTCTTTCTTCCCTTCCACACACTCTCTCTCTCCCCCCACCATTATCAAGCTTTTTCTTTTCTTCTTCCCTCTTCTATTCTTATTCTTATTTTTATGTTTTCTTTTTTCTTTTTCTTTTTACCTTCATTATCTATGTTCTCTTCTTCTCTTCTTCTCTTCTTCTTCTTGTAATTGGTGTTGGATATTTATTTGGGTCATTAATTATTTTCTATACTTTGCTTGTGGATTGTTGAGAAATTGTTTGACAATTATATATTATTTTTATAGGGTTACTTGCATGTTCAATTTAATACTTTCTATACTTTATTCACCATGCATGCTATGTGTTTGTGAAAATGCCCGTATGGCATTATGCACTATTTTTAGATTTCTTTCAATCTACTACTCTAAATGCTTGCTTTTCACAAATACCCTTTCTATATTTTATTGATTATATATATTTGTTATTACAAACAGATTGTTAGTTTGACAGACTTGGTAATCTAACTTGGACATTGAATGCTTGATATATGCTACTCATGCCTTTGCCGGTATGCCAATAAACCCCTTGCATTTAACTGTCATCATATGCACTTGCTATATTTCCATTGATGACTTTTCACATGTAGTCATGACTATGTGTTAACGCCATTCTTCTTCACTGTGCATTGATTACCACCTTTCCCATTCTTTTCCTTGCTATAACCCTTGAAATTTTCATGTCCTTACTCGTTCCCTTTCAGGATGGCCACCAAGAAAGGCAAGGAGAAAGCTACTCCCAAATCAACAGCAAAGAGAGGAACAAAAAGAGCATTAGTGGCAAAGCCATCTTCAACGGCAGTTAAGCCCTCAACAAAAAGAATTAAGAGGATTATAAAGGTCGATGAAAAAGAGAAAGCCTTCCCAGCAAAGGACACTGCGTGATTTCCCAACCGCTACTATGAGCAGATGTTTCCCATTCTGGCAGTAAAGAACTACAACAACGAACACCTTCTTATCCTCCCGCCCCGTATTGCTGAATTCGTTGAGCCACGCATCAGACATAGACACTGGGGATTCCTACAGAGACAGCCGCGGCAGGTTAATCTCTCATGGGTGGTTGAGTTCTACTCCAATTTCCACCTGCCAACCCTGCAGTCTGTATACGTCTGTCAGAAGCAATTCCCCATTACAGAAGAGGCCATTTAATGAGCCTTAGATCTTTTCCCTGCTCCGGAAGGACTGGACGCATTCCAAGAAGCCGCACTCAAGCTCCAGACGTACCAATTTGACTGCAACGCTGTTCTCAGAGTTATCACACAACCTGGCAGCAGCTGGATTTTTGGATTCTATCGTTCCCGGCCTAAGGGAATATCTGCTTCCACTCTCGCCTTGGAGGCTCGCGTATGGGCACAGATTATGTCCCTTTACGTCTTTCCGAGCACTCATGAGTCCTCCTTCACTGCAGACATGGCCGTTCTACTATGGTGCATCCTCACAGACCAGCCTCTAAACCTACCAAGACACATCCGAAATGCCATGGGACACGTACAAATTGCGGGCAACCTACCTTTTCCCACCTTGGTCTCAGATCTTGTCTCGACAGCCGGAGTTTCCTACAGAGCTGGGGACACCAAAGCCATGCTTCCACGGGATGATCAGTACGTCCCTATCGGGAAATATCTCAGGCCACCATCAGCCACTACCACCCAGTCCGCAGAACAAGCTACAAACATTCTTCCTTCAACATCACAAGCACCTTCATCAAGTCAGCTGCTCCAGCATATACTAGAGAGGTTGGACCAGCAAGAATAGAAAATGAAGCTACGAGAGTGCCGCAACCAGCGCCAATTCAAATACCTCAAGGAGCTACTCACAGGCAACCACAGAACTGATAGAGACCCAGACACTCCGGACTCCACTTCCTTTACCAGCACAGAGAGCCATGACAGTCCCGACTGTGGAGATACTGCTACCAGCCCACCTTTGTTCCTGACAGATGGCACCGAGGACGGTACAAAGCCTTAAGAGTGGGGAGGTCGGTCAGTACCTGACTTCCGGAGGTAATTTCTCTTCACTAACACCAATTTTCTCTTTTCTTAGAATAGGATAGATTGCATAATAATAGGATTAATTTCATGCATGTTCTACCTGATTGAAAGATAATAAGTTTCTTTTAAGACCCTATTTTTGAAAATTTTCACTAATTTAAATCAAAACATTTATGTTCAATTTGTTTGAAGTTGTAATTGGAACATGGTTTTTGAGCTAGAGGACACACAATCCGTGAAACTTTGAGCCTAAATACATGGTTACATTATTTAACTATAAATATTTTTTCTTGTGTGTTTACTTCTCTATGATTGTAATCTGAATTTTGTTTTATCCTATATGTCCAATGTTAATGTGTCATATGCATGTATATGATTGAGGCCATTGTTTGTTAGCTCACTTATCCCAATTAAGCCTACCCTTTTAATTACCTTTGTTAGCCACTTTGAGCCGTTTTAATCCCGTTTGTTCTAAATTTTACCACATTACTAGCCTTAAGCAGAAAAATAATTAAATATCCCAATTGAATCTTTGGTTAGTTTAAGATAGAAATGGTGTGTTAATTGAGTATGGGAAAATTGTGGGAACAAAGGTTAATAAAGGAATGTGTCATGATAAAATAATGGGAATTTGGGTACCTACTCATGTGAAACCATAAAAGAAAAATTACAAATCTATGTGCATTGATAAGCTATATAACAAAAATATTTTAGTAAATAAGGGGACAAAATTACCCCAATGATAAGTTAAAGTTCAATAATCAATGCACATATGATAAAATTAAAATAAAGGTTGATGCATGAGTATGGAATGTGAAAAGGAAATTCTGGGTAGTTAGGTATGAAATTTGAAGTTATATAGAATATACATATATGATTAGGTGAGAGCTTGGGTTAATTAAAGATTCAATGTATAAGCTCACTTAGCCATATATACCCTTACCCTTACCTTAGCCCCATTACAACCTTAAAAAGATCTCATGATGTTTGCATTGATACATTAAATGTTGTTGATTGGTTAGGTGAAAAACAAAAATTTAAAAGCATGACTATAGAAGGATAGAGTGATTACCATATACACTAGAGAGATTAGAGTGCACACACACCATCAGTGAGGGCTCACTGCTTGATTCCATGTCCCCTGCTCTCACGAGCTGTCTTCTTACAAATTTACCTGCTTTTACTGTGTGATTTGAACTAGTAGAATCTGCTCCATGTTTTGTCTTAGAGAACTTATTTATTTTTAATCAGATAGACAAAATCATATAGTTGCATTCATCTATGTAGGTTGTATTGCATTGCATGAGTCTTACATGTCCCTATTCATTTATATTTATCTCCTTCAACTAAGCATGAGGACATGTTAATGTTTAAGTGTGGGGAGGTTGTTAAACCATTATTTTATGATTTATATTATGTTTAATTGTGTGGTTTTATCAAGTATTCACCCACTTATTTATATGATTTACATGTATTTACAATTCCTTCCTAAAAATGTTCTATGGTTGAAAACATGCTTCCTAAAGATCTTTTAATTGTATACTGTTAGTCTCCTTTATACCATTCAATGTCATGATCTGTGTGTTAAGTGTTTCAGGCTTTATAGGGCAGGAATGGCTTAGAGAATGAAGAGGAAGTTTGCAAAAATAGAAGGAACACGAGAAATTGAAGAGATGACCAGCGAGAAGTGACGTGGGCGCATGGCTCACGCGATCGCGTGAAATGGAGAAATTCACAGCGACGCGAACGCGTACCTGACGTGAACGCATGGATTGAAAGCTCCACGAGTGACGCGAATGCATGGATGACGTGCACACGTGGCACGTAAAACGCTGAGTGACGCGAACGCGTGGACGACGCGGTCACGCGACATGCGTGATCTGCAGAATTATAGAAGTCGCTGGCATATATTTTGGGCCGCATTTTATTCCAATTTTTGGCCCAGAAACGCAGATTAGAGCCAGGGAACCTGCAGAGACAATAGACAACATTCATTCCAGATAATTCTTAGTTTTTATATCTGATTTTACTCCTCTTCTAGGTTTTCTCTCTACACACTCATAGTTCTTAGGATTTGGTTTTTATTGCTTTTTGGCTTGGGATATTGAGAAGAGTTATTACCTCCGCAAGATTTTATCACTCTAGTTTGTTCTCTTTACTTGTTGCTTACTCTTTCATATCCTTAATTTGTTCAGAGTTACAATTGGATTATTTTTAGAATTTATTAATACAAGAACCATTTTTATTTTTAATTGATCTTTTTATTATTATCTATCATGTCTTTCCTTATTCCTTATTTTACTTTATGAAATTTATATCCATGATGAGTGAGTAGTTCTCTAACTTGATTGGGAGTTGATTGAAAGGAGACCCTTGAGTTGGAATGCTCAAGAGTAAAATTGTAATTGGGTTTATTGTTGGATGGCTCTCTAGTCAGTGACACTAATCCTTCCCAAGGGAGAGGATTAGAACTTGTGAATAGAAGTAGACTTCCAACTTACTTGACTCTCCTTTACCTAGTAAAGGATAACTAAGTAGAATAACCTTCAATTATCAATTGATCTTTGGAAAACTCCAACAAGGATAGAACTTTCGATTAATCCACTCCCGGTCAAGATTTTTATTTAAATTACATCAATTCTCTAATTTAATTTCCTATTTATCAAACTCAAAACTATTTTAGAAAACCTCTGATTAATAAGATAGCACATCTTCCTGCAACTGGTTGGGAGACGACCTGAGATTTATACTCCCAGTATTTTAATTCTAATTTTGTGACAACCCTTCTAAATTGATAAGCAGATTTTTGTTGGTTAAGAACTGTACTTGCAACGTATCACTCATATTAATTTCTTAATCTGCCAATTTCTGCCACGTCAGTGAGCATCTTATACCCTTTTCTAGTTATTTTTACATTGTTTTTAGTTAGATTTTATTAAGTTTTGTTATGTTTTAGTGCAAAATTTACCTTTGTATGCTACTTTGAGTTTTTCTTGTGTTTTTATGATTTTAGGTGAAATTCGGAGCAGATTAGTGCAGCCTAGAACAAAGAAACGAAAAAGCTGTCAGCTCCCCCTTGGGCACTGAACATCCAACCTGCGTTCAACACCAGCAAGGGGGCAAAAACCCAGAAGCGTAACTCTGTTATGGGCGTTCAATGCCCAATCCTGGCGTTGAACGCCATCTTGCTGCCCGTTTCACATACTATTGGGCCTCCAAAGTGGATTTAGCACCTCTTAGGCTTATCTTATTTTATCTATGTAATTTTTAATCTAAAATAATATCTTTAGGTTTAGCATTTTAGTATTTAAGGATGAGATCACTTAGGTTTAGGAAATCAAATCTTCTTCCATACTTTTCAGGAACCTATTTTCTTTGTAAAGTTATGAGCAACTAAACCTCTTGGTTAAGGTTAGGAGCTCTGTTTATTTCTATTGATTGAAATTATGATTCTTCTATTTTAATTAATGTTTGATTCGATTCTAAGGTGTTGTTTTTGTTCTTAATCCTATGAATATGGGGTGGAACGAGAGTATGACCCATTATTCTACATAAGCTCTTGTAATTCTCGAGAGAGCTATCTCGCTTGAGCTGTAGCTTGAAAACACTCCTCCTAAACTGTAATTTACCTGAGCTAATTAGATATGTGATATAAAATCTGGTTAGCTTAGGGTAATTGAGGTTTTTGTGGCGTTAAACTAGTTTTCTGAACTTCACCCTCTGATCTGAATTGAATGACCACGAGAGTGGCTTTTGATGAAGATTAGAGGAGATTAAATCACTAAGAGATTAGGTTTTAATCACTTATAGTTTGCCATAGAATGAATCACTCATACCTCAAAATCCGGATTCTCCTACTCCTCCCAAGATAAGGACAAAGAATCTAAGAAAAAAGGAGATCGACATGGGGAAAAGATCAAAAAATACCATAATTATGCCCCTCTTCGGGTATCCCTTGTGGATGTCTACAGAAAAGTATGCCATACTCAAAAGATACCCCCGGTTCGACCACTCAAAGGCAAAAAAGGAGGAGGAAACCGGGCAGAATATTGTGAATATCATCGAATCTACGGACATTCCACCAATGAATGTTTCGACTTAAAAAATATCATTGAAAAACTGGTAAGAGAAGGAAAATTAGATCGGTATTTGGCAAACCGAGCAGACGATCCCAGAAAAAGAAGAAGGGATGAAGATATCGGACAGACAGAACGACCACCTCATACCCCTGAGAGACACGTCTACATAATCCAAGGAGGATTTACGGGAGGCGGGATCTCCAAATCATCTCACAAAAGGTATCTCAAAGAAGTATATCATGTTGAGGGAAGAGAGGAAACACTCGACATCCCCACAATTACCTTTACCAAAGAGGACACATCTGACATCATCCTAGGACACGACGATCCTATGGTCATCACTATCGTACTGGCAAACGCAAATCTCCACCGCACGCTGTTAGCCTAAGGCAGCTCCGCCGACATATTATTCAAAACCGCCTTCGACAAACTCGGTGTAGAAGAAAAAGAACTCAGAGCATATATGAATAGCCTATTTGGACTGGGAGACACCCCAGTTCAACCACTTAGATACGTCTCACTACACACGACCTTTGGAAAAGGAAACCAATCAAGAACACTCAAAATAGACTACATCGTGGTCGACGTAAGCTCATCCTACAATGCCTTAATAGGTCAGACAACATTGAATCAGCTCGACGCAGTAGTCTCGACTCCACATCTATGTATGAAGTTCCCAACTACAGAAGGAATAGCTACAATAAAAGCATACCAGAAGACGGCACGCCACTGCTACAACAACAACTTAAACCTTAGAGGCAGAAGGGACGAATTCCACACAATCGAACTCGGCGAAGCTCAGAGGAGGGAAGAACTCTACCCACAACCCAAAGGTGAAGTGGAGAAAGTCCAAATCAGAGATATCCCGGACCAAACAACCAATATTGGTACAATCCTAAAAGGAGACTGATGAGCGGATAATTTATACGCTTTTTGGCATTGTTTTTACATAGTTTTTAGTATGATTTAGTTAGTTTTTAGTATATTTTTATTAGTTTTTAAGCAAAATTTATATTTCTAGACTTTACTATGATTTTGTGTGTTTTTCTATGATTTTAGGTATTTTTTGGCTAAAATTGAGGGACCTGAGCATAAATCTGATTCAGAGGCTGACAAAGGACTGTTGATGCTGATGGATTCTGACCTCCCTGCACTCGAAATGGGTTATTTGGAGCTAAGAATATTCAAATGACACGCTTTCAATTGCGTTGGAAAGTAGACATCCAGGGCTTTCCAGCAATATATAATAGTTTATACTGTGCTTGCTTTTAGACGATGCAAACTAGCATTTAATGCCAGCTTTCTACCCTATTCTGGCGTTAAACGCCATAAACAAGTTGCAAAGTAGAGTTTAACGCCAGAAACAAGTTACAAAATGGCATTTAACTCCAAGGAAGACCTCTACACGTGAAAGATTCAATGCTCAGCCCAAGCACACACCAAGTGGGCCCGAAAGTGGATTTTTGCATCATTTACTCATTTCTGTAACCCTAGTAACTAGTTTATTATAAATAGAACTTTTTACAATTGTACTATGGGTTTTTTTCCCTATTTTTGAATTCATATGCCATTTGGGGAGGCTGGCCATTCGGCCATGCCTAGACCATCATCACTTATGTATTTTCAACGGTGGAGTTTCTACACACCATAGATTAAGGTGTGGAGCTCTGCTGTTCCTCGAATATTAATGTAAAGTACTATTGTTCTTATATTCAATTCATGCTTATTCTTATTCTAAGATATTTATTCGCACACAAGAACATGATGAATGTGATGATTATGTGACACTCATCACCATTCTCACTTATGAATGCGTGATTGACAACCACTTCCGTGCTACATGGAAACAATCTTGAATGTATATCTCTTGGGTTTCTAATCAACAATTCACATCGACTCCCCTCTGACAATGGCACATCTAAATCCGAGATTAGAGTCTTCGTGGTATAGGCTAGAATCCATTAGTAGCATTCTTGAGATACAGAAAGACTAAACCTTGTCTGTGGTATTCCGAGTAGGATCTGGGATGGGATGACTGTGACGAGCTTCAAACTCGTGACTGTAGGGCGTGGTGACAGACGCAAAAGGATAGTAAATCCTATTCCTACATGATCGAGAACCAACAGTTGATTAGCCATACGATATCTGTGCATGGTATTTTTCATCCAAGACGAGAAATCTGACAGTTGATTAGCCTTACAGAAACCGTAGAGGACCATTTTCACCGAGAGGACAGGAAGTAGCCATTGCAACGGTGACACCCAACATATAGCTTGCCATGGAAAGGAGTATGAAGGATTGGATGAAGGCAGTAGGAAAGCAGAGATTCAGAAGGGATAAAGCATCTCCATACACTTATCTGAAATTCCCACCAATGAATTACATAAGTATCTCTATCTTTATTTTATGTTTATTTATCTTTTAAATTATTAAAACTCTATTACCATTTGAATCCGCCTGACTGAGATTTACAAGGAGACCATAGCTTGCTTCAAGCTGACAATCTCCGTGGGATCGACCCTTACTCACGTAAGGTTTATTACTTGGACGACCTAGTGCACTTGCTGGTTAGTTCTGCGAAGTTGTGAAAAAGAGTGATATTACAATTTTGCGTACCAAGTTGTTGACGCCATTGAGATCACAATTTCGTGCACCAAGTTTTTGGCGCCGTTGCCGGGGATTGTTCGAGTTTGGACAACTGACGGTTCACCTTGTTGCCCAGATTAGGTAATTTTCTTCTTGTTTTAACCATTATTTTCAAAAAGTTTTCAAAAAAAATTTTTTTCTTTGTTTTCATGTTTCCAAAAAAATTATTTTCGAAAAAAATACAAAAAAATTATAAAATCATAAAATAAAAAATATTTTGTGCTTCTTGTTTGAGTCTAGAGTCAATTTTTAAGTTTGGTGTCAATTGCATATTTTTATTTTTCTCAAAAAATATTTTTGAAAAACTCATGCATGGTGTTCTTCATGATCTTCAAGTTGTTCTTGACAAGTCTTCTTGTTTGATCTTCATATTTTCTTGTTTTGTGTCTTTTGTTATTTTTCATATGCATTTTTGAATTGTTAGAGTCTAAACATTAAAAATTTCTAAGTTTGGTGTCTTGCATGTGTTTCTTGTCTTGAAAATTTTTCAAAAATAAGTCTTGATGTTCATCTTGATCTTCAAAGTGTTCTTGGTGTTCATCTTGACATTCAAAGTGTTCTTGCATGCATCATGTGTTTTGATTCATAATTTTTATGTTTTTAGTCATTTAGTTGTTTTTCTCTTTCCACATTAAAATTCAAAAATAAAAAAAACATCTTTCCCTTTTTTCTCTCATAAATTTCGAAATCTTTGGGTTGACTTAGTCAAAAAATTTTAAAATAAGTTGTTTCTTGTTAGTCAAGTCAAGATTTTATTTTTCTAAAATATTATCTTTTCAAATCTTTTAAAAAAAATCAAATCTTTTTTCATTTTTTTATTATTTTCAAAAAATTTTAAAAAATTGATTTTCAAAATCTTTTTCTTAATTTTATTTCATAATTTTCGAAAACTTTACTAACAATTAATGTGATTGATTCAAAAAAATTGAAGTTTGTTACTTTCTTGTTAAGAAAGGTTCAATCTTTAAATTCTAGAATCATATCTTTTAGTTTCTTGTTAGTCAAGTAATCAATTTTAATTTTAAAAATCAAATCTTTTTAATTTCCTTTTCAAATCTTTTTCAAAATATCTTTTTTAATCATATCTTTTCAAAATATCTTTTTCAAATCATATCTTTTCAAAATCAATTTCAAAAATATTTTCTAACTTCCTATCTTTTCAAAATTGATTTTCAAATCTTTTTCAACTAACTAATTGATTTTTTGTTTGTTTTACTATTTCTTATCTTTTTCAAAATCACCTAACTACTTTTCTCACTCTAATTTTCAAAAATCACCTTCCCATTTTTCAAAAATCTTTTTATTTAACTAATTGTTAAATTTTAATTTTATTCTATTTCTTCTCCTAATTTTCGAAACTAACATCATAAATAAAATAAAAATAAAAATATTTCTCCTCTCTCTTCTTTTAGTATTCAAATTCTCTCTCTCCCATCTCCTTCTATTTATTTATTTACCTATTAACACTTCTCTTCTACTCATAATCCGAACCCTGTTCTCTTCTCTCTCTGTGTTCGAATTTTTCTTCTTCTATTCTTCTTCTCTTCTACTCACATAAAGGAATCTCTATACTGTGACATAGAGGATTCCTCTTCTTTTCTATTCTCTTCTTTTTCATATGAGCAGGAGCAAGGACAAGGACATTCTTGTTGAAGCAGATTCTGAACCTGAAAGGACTCTGAAGAAGAAGCTAAGAGAAGCTAAAGTACAACAATCCAGATAAAACCTTACAGAGAATCTCGAAAAAGAAGGAGACATGGCCGAACCCAACAATAATGCAAGGAATATGCTTGGTGACTTTACTGTACCAAATTCCAACTTCCATGGAAGAAGCATCTCAATCCCTGCCATTGGAGCAAACAATTTTGAGCTAAAGCCTCAATTAGTTTCCCTGATGCAACAGAATTGCAAGTTTTATGGACTTTCATTAGAAGATCCTTTTCCATTCTTAACTGAATTCTTGTAGATCTGTGATACTGTTAAAACCAATGGGGTTGATCCTGAGGTCTACAAGCTTATGCTTTTCCATTTTGCTATAAGAGACAGAGCTAGAATATGGTTGGACTCTCAACCTAAAGATAGCCTGAACTCTTGGGATAAGCTGGTCACGGCTTTCTTAGCCAAGTTCTTTCCTCCTCAAAAGATGAGCAAACTTAGAGTGGATGTTCAAACCTTCAGACAGAAAAAAGGTGAATCCCTCTATGAAGCTTGGGAGAGATACAAGCAACTGACCAAAAAGTATCCTTCTGACATGCTTTCAGAATGGACCATCCTGGATATATTCTATGATGGTCTGTCTGAATTGTCTAAAATGTCATTAGACCATTCTGCAGGTGGATCTATTCTGCAGGTGGATCTATTCACCTGAAGAAAATGCCTGCAGAAGCTCAGGAACTCATTGACATGGTTGCAAATAACCAGTTCATGTACACTTTTGAAAGGAATCCTATGAATAATGGGATGCCTCAGAGAAAGGGAGTTCTTGAAATTGATGCTCTAAATGCCATATTGGCTCAGAATAAAATGTTGACTCAGCAAGTCAACATGATTTTTTAGAGTCTGAATGGATTGCAAAATGCATCCAACAGTACTAAATAAGCATCTTCTGAAGAAGAAGCTTATGATCCTGAGAACCCTGCAATGGCAGAGGTGAATTACATGGGTGAAGCCTATGGAAACGCCTATAATCCCTCATGGAGAAATCATCCAAATTTCTCATGGAAGGATCAACAAAAGCCTCAACAAGGCTTTAATAACGGTGGAAGAAATAGGTTCAGCAATAGCAAGCCTTTTCCATCATCCTCTCAGCAACAGATAGAGAATTCTGAGCAGAACCCATCTAGCTTAGCAAATATAATCTCAGATCTATCTAAGGTCACTCTAAGTTTCATGAATGAAACAAGGTCCTCCATTAGAAATTTAGAGACACAAGTGGGCCAGATGAGTAAAAAAGTCACTGAAACCCCTCCTAGTACACTCCCAAGCAATACATAAGAGAACCCTAAAAGAGAGTGCAAGGCCATAACTGTGAGTAACATGGCCAAACCTGGAGAGAGTGGAAAGGCAGTGATCCCTAGTGAGAAAGACCTCCTGGGATGTTCACTGACCAATAAGGAGTTCCCCTTTGAGGAACCTAAGGAATCTGAGGCTCACCTAGAGACCATAGAGATTCTATTGAACCTACTTCTGCCATTCATGACATCTGATGAATATTCTTCCTCTGAGGAGGATGAAGATATTACTGAAGAGCAAGTTACTAAGTTCCTTGGAGCAATCATGAAGCTAAATGCCAAGTTATTTGGTAATGAGACTCGGGTAGATGAACCCCCTTGCTCACCAATGAACTAAATGACTTGGTTAGGCAGACATTACCTCAAAAGAAACAGGATCCTGGTAAATTCTTAATTCCCTGTACCATAGGCACCATGACCTTTGATAAGGCTCTGTGTGACCTGGGGTCAGGCATAAACTTAATGCCACTCTCTGTACTGGAGAAACTGGGAATCTTTGAGGTACAGGTGATGAGCGGATTATTTATACGCTTTTTGGCATTGTTTTTAGTATGTTTTTAGTATATTTTTATTAGTTTTTAGTTAAAATTCACTTTTCTGGACTTTACTATGAGTTTGTGTATTTTTCTGTGATTTCAGGTATTTTCTGGCTAAAATTGAGGGTCCTGAGCAAAAATCTGATTCAGAGACTGAAAAGGACTGCAGATGCTGTTGGATTCTGACCTCCCTGCACTCGAAGTGGATTTTCTGGAAATACAGAAGCCCAATTGGCGCGCTCTCAACGGCGTTGGAAAGTAGACATCCTGGGCTTTCCAGCAATGTATAATAGTTCATACTTTGCCCGAGATTTGATGGCCCAACCCGGCGTGGCAAATCAGCCTCAGAATTTCCAGCGTTTAACGCTGGAGCTGGCATAAAACTTGGAGTTAAACGCCCAAACTGGCATGAAAGCTGGCGTTTAACTCCAGAAAAAGTCTCTACACATGAAAGCTTCAATGCTCAGCCCAAGCACACACTAAGTGGACCCAGAAGTGGATTTTTACGTCATTTACTTATCTCTATATACCCTAGGTTACTAGCTTACTATTAATAGGATCTTTTGACATTGTATCCGTACCTCATGACACTTTACACGTTTCTTTGTGTACTTTCTACGGCATGAGTCTCTAAACCCCATGGTTGGGGGTGAGGAGCTCTGCTGTGTCTTGATGGATTAATGCAATTACTACTGTTT
>NC_029774.3:100631494-100632924 GCF_000817695.3 Arachis duranensis | reverse complement strand
ATAAGCTAGAATTGATGGCGGCATTCAAGAGAATCCGGAAGGTCTAAACCTTGTCTGTGGTATTCTGAGTAGGATTCAATGATTGAATGATTGTGACGAGCTTCAAACTCCTGAGGGCGGGTGGTGCACAAAATTGCAATCACACTTTTGCAATTCCGCACAACTTACCAGCAAGTGCACTGGGTCGTCCAAGTAATACCTTACGTGAGTAAGGGTCGATCCCACGGAGATTGTCGGCTTGAAGTAAGCTATGGTTATCTTGTAAATCTTAGTCAGGATATCAATAATTATCAGGATTGATTGTGAAAAGTAAAAGAACATGAAATAAGTACTTGTTTTGCAGTAATGGAGAACAGGTTGAGGTTTTGGAGATGCTCCATCTTCTGAATCTCTGCTTTCCTACTGTCTTCTTCTTCAAGCACGCAAGGCTCCTTCCATGGCAAGCTGTATGCAAGGGTTTCACCGTTGTCAGTGGCTACCTCCCATCCTCTTAGTGGAAATGTTCAACGCACCCTGTCACGGCACGGCTATCCATCTGTCGGTTCTCAATCAGGCCGGAATAGAATCCAGTGATTCTTTTGCGTCTGTCACTAACGCCCAGCCCTTAGGAGTTTGAAGCTCGTCACAGTCATTCAGTCATCGAATCCTACTCAGAATACCACAGACAAGGTTTAGACCTTCCGGATTCTCTTGAATGCCGCCATCAGTTCTAGCTTATGCCACGAAGACTCCGATTAAAGAATCCAAGAGATATCTACTTAATCTAAGGTAGAACGGAGGTGGTTGTCAGGCACGCGTTCATAGTTGAGAATATGATGAGTGTCACGGATCATCACATTCATCAAGTTGAAGAACAAGTGATATCTTAGAACAAGAACAAGAGGAATTGAATAGAAGAAACAATAGTAATTGCATTAATACTCGAGGTACAGCAGAGCTCCACACCTTAATCTATGGTGTGTAGAAACTCCACCATTGAAAATACATAAGAGATAATAGTGATCATTGGCTTCGGCCCCAGAGAAGGAACCAGAAGAACCAAGATGAAAAGGATACAATGTCAAAAGATCCTATTAATAGTAAGCTAGTAACCTAGGGTATACAGAGATGAGTAAATGACGTAAAAATCCACTTCTGGGTCCACTTAGTGTGTGCTTGTGCTGAGCATTGAAGCTTTCATGTGTAGAGACTTTTTCTGGAGTTAAACGCCAGCTTTCATGCCAGTTTGGGCGTTTAACTCCAATTTTTATGCCAGTTCCAGCGTTAAACGCTGGGAATTCTAAGGCTGATTTGCAACGCCGGTTTGGGCCATTAAATCTCGGGCAAAGTATGGACTATTATACATTGCTGGAAAGCCCAGGATGTCTACTTTCAAACGCAATTGAGAGCGCGCCAATTGAGCTTCTGTAGCTCCAGAAAATCCACTTCGA
>NC_029774.3:100627326-100631405 GCF_000817695.3 Arachis duranensis | reverse complement strand
CAATCTCTGAATCAGATTTTTGCTCAGGACCCTCAATTTCAACCAGAAAATACCTGAAATCATAGAAAAACACACAAACTCATAGTAAAGTCTAGAAAAGTGAATTTTAACTAAAAACTAATAAAATATACTAAAAACTAACTAGATCATACTAAAAACATACTAAAAACAATGCCAAAAAGCGTACAAATTATCCGCTCATCAGCGGGGCGTTAGTGACAGACGCAAAAGAATCACTGGATTCTATTCCGGCCTGATTGAGAACCGACAGATGGATAGCCGTGACCATAGGCACCATGACCTTTGGGAAGGCTCTGTGTGACCTGGGGTCAGGCATAAACTTAATGCCACTCTCTGTAATGGAGAAACTAGAAATCATTGAGGTATAGGCTGCCAAATTCTCATTAGAGATGGCAGACAAATCCATAAAAAAGGCTTATGGACAGGTAGAGGACATGCTAGTAAAGGACAAAGACCTTTACATCCCTGCTGATTTCATAATCCTAGACACTGGGAAGGACGATGATGAATCTATCATCCTTGGAAGATCCTTCCGATCCACAGCAAAGGCTATGATTGATGTGGACAGAGGAGAGTTGGTCCTTCAATTGAATGAGGACTACCTTGTGTTTAAAACTCAAGGATCTCCCTCTGCAACCATGGAGAGGAAGCATGTAAAGCTTCTCTCAATACAGAGTCAAACAAAGCCCACACAGTCAAACTCTAAGTTTGGTGTTAGGAGGCCACAACCAAACTCTAAGTTTGGTGTTGAACCCCCACATTCAAACTCTAAGTTTGGTGTTGGGAGGTCCCAACAATGCTCTAAATATCAGTGAAGCTCCATGAGAGCTCATTGTCAAGCTATTGACATTAAAGAAGCGCTTATTGGGAGGCAACCCAATTTTATTTATCTATGTTATTTTCCCTTTTTTTAGGTTGATGATCATGTGGAGTCATAAAAACAACTGCAAAAATAAAAAAAATCAAAAACAGCGTTTAAACGCTAGTAAGGGTAGCAGAATGGGCGTTTAACGCCCAGTCTGGCACTATTCTGGACGTTAAATGCCAGAAACAAGAACCAGACTGGCGTTAAACGCCAGAAAGAAGCAACAATCTGGCGTTAAACGCCAGAATTATATTGTAGCCTGGCGTTTAACGCCAGGAAAGGAATAAAAGCTGGCGTTTAAAGCCAGAAACAAGCAGCAATCTGGCGTTAAATGCCAGGATTGCACTGTAAGGGCATTTACACGCCTAATAGGAGCAGGGATGATAAATCCTTGACCCCTCAGGATCTGTGGACCCCTTAAGATCCCCACCTACCCCTCACCAATCAACTCATTCACTCTTCCCTATCTCCTCTTCACCAATCACCTCCATTTTCTTCCTCTTCCCCTTCTTTCTTTATTTTTTTGCTCGAGGACAAGCAAACATTTTAAGTTTGGTTTAGTAAAAGCATTACTTTTTGTTTTTCCATAACCATTTATGGAACCTAAGGCCGGAGAAACCTCTAGAAAGAGAAAATGGAAGGCAAAAGCTTCGACCTCCGAGTCATGAGAGATGGAGAGATTCATCTCAAGGGTCCATAGCTCAGTAGTAGAGCATTTAACTACACATCAAGAGAGCCCACTCATGGACCTCAACAAGAGCATGAGAAATTCTCTCATCAAGAAATCCATGAGATACCTCAGGGGATACATTTTCCTCCACACAACTATTGGGAGCAACTAAGGATAGGAGCACCAAAATCACTAGGGATGGAGCAACAAAGGCAAGGAAGAGACATAGAGGAGCTCAAAAGCACCATTGGTTCTTCAAGAGGAAGACACCACCCTCACTAAGGTGGACTCAATCCTTAATATCCTTGTCTATTTATTTTTCTGTTTATGGTTTTTGAGCTTCATGTTTGTCTATGTTTGTGTCTTCATTACATGATCATTAGTGTCTAGTGTCTATGTCTTAAAGCTATGAATAACTCCATGAATCCTTCACCTCTCTTAAATGAAAAATGTGCTTAATTACAAAAGAACAAGAAGTACTTGGATTTCAAATTTTATCTTGAAATTAGTATAATTATTTTGATGTGGTGGCAATACTTTTTGTTGTTTATGAATGTTAAAATTCTTGGCTCTTGAAAGAATGATGAACAAAGAGAAATGTTATTGATGATCCGAAAAATCATGAAATTGATTCTTGAAGCAAGAAAAAGCAGTGAAAAAAAGTGGCAAAAAAAGAAAAAAAAAAGAAAAAGCAAGCAGAAAAAGCCAATAGCCCTTTAAACTGAAAGGCAAGGGTAAAAAGATCTAAGGCTTTGAGCATTAATGGATAGGAGGGCCCAAGGAAATAAAATCCAGGCCTAAGCGGCTAAATCAAGATGTCCCTAACCATGTGCTTGTGTCATGAAGGTCCAAGTGAAAAGCTTGAGACTGAGTGGTTAAAGTCGTGATCCAAAGCAAACGAGTGTGCTTAAGAACTCTGGATAACTCAAACTGGGGACTTTAGCAAAGCTGAGTCATAATCTGAAAAGGTTCACCCAGTTATGTGTCAGTGGCATTTATGCATCCGGTGGTAATATTGGAAAACAAAGTGCTTAGGGTCCCGGCCAAGACTCATAAAGTAGATGTGTTCAAGAATCAACATACTAAACTAGGAGAATCAATAACACTATCTGAAATTCTAAGTTCCTATAGATGCCAATCATTCTGAATTTCAAAGGAAAAAGTGAGGTGACAAAACTGTTCAGAAGCAAAAAGTTACAAGCCCTGCTCATCTAATTAGAACTAAGTTTCATTGATACTGTGGGATTCATTGTATGTTCTCTTCTTTTTATTCTATTTTGTTTTCAGTTGCTTGGGGACAAGCAACAATTTAAGTTTGGTGTTGTGATGAGCGGATAATTTATACGCTTTTTGGCATTATTTTTACATAGTTTTTAGTATGATTTAGTTAGTTTTTAGTATATTTTTATTAGTTTTTAAGAAAAATTCACATTTCTGGACTTTACCATGAGTTTGTGTGTTTTTCTGTGATTTTAGATATTTTTTGGCTGAAATTGAGGGACCTGAGCATAAATCTGATTCAGGGGCTGACAAAGGACTGCTGATGCTGATGGATTCTGACCTCCCTGCACTTGAAATAGATTTTTTAGAGCTACAGAAATTCAAATGGCGCGTTTTTAATTGCATTGGAACGAAGACATCCAGGGCTTTCCAGCAATATTTAATAGTCCATACTGTGCCCAAGTTTAGATGATGCAAAATGGCGTTTAACACCAGCATTCTACCTTATTCTGGCGTTAAACGCCAGAAACAAGTTGCAAAGCAGAGTTAAACGCCAGAAACAAGTTACAAACTGGCGTTTAACTCCAAGGAAGACCTCTACACATGAAAGCTTGAATGCTCAGCCCAAGCACACACCAAGTGGACCCAGAAGTGGATTTCTGCATCATTTACTCATTTCTGTAACCCTATTAACTAGTTTAGTATAAATAGAACTTTTTACTATTGTACTAGGGGTCTTTGGACAATATCTTTGGATTATCTTTTGATCCTTTGATCACGTTTTGGAGGCTGGCCATTCGGCCATGCCTGGACCTTCATCACTTATGTATTGTCAACCGTGGAGTTTCTACACACTATAGATTAAGGGTGTGAAGCTCTACTATTCCTCAAATATTAATGCAATTACAACTATTTTCTATTCAATTCATGCTTATTATTATTCTAAGATATTCATTCGCACTTCAACCTGATGAATGTGATGATCCGTGACCATTCTCAACCTATGAACGCGTGCCTAACAACCACCTCCGTTCTATTTTCGATTGAATAAGTATCTCTTGGATTCCTTAATCAGAGTCTTCGTGGTATAAGCTAGAATCCATTGGCAGAATTCTTGAGAATCCAGAAAGTCTAAACCTTGTCTGTTGTATTCCGAGTAGGATTCCGGGATTGAATGACTGTGACGAGCTTCAAACTCCTGAAGGTTGGGCATTAGTGACAGATGCAAAAGAATCAAGGGATTCTATTCCAACCTGATTGAGAACCGACAGATGATTAGCTGTGCTGTGACAGAGCATTTGG
>NC_029774.3:100624933-100626824 GCF_000817695.3 Arachis duranensis | reverse complement strand
TGCCATGGAAAGGAATAAGAAGGATTGGATGAAGACAGTAGGAAAGCAGAGAGATGGAAGGGAAGGCATCTTCATGCGCTTATCTGAAGTTCCTACCAATGAATTACATAAGTACCTCTATCTTTATTTTATTGTTTATTTTCGTTCATCATCATATCATTTGAGTTTGCCTGACTAAGATTTACAAGGTGACCATAGCTTGCTTCATACCACCAATCTCCGTGGGATCGACCCTTACTCGCGTAAGGTTTATTACTTGGACGACCCAGTGCAGTTGCTGGTTAGTTGTGCGAAGTTGTGTTTATGCCATGGTATTGAGCACCAAGTTCTTGGGGCCATTACTAGGGATTATTTGAGTTGTGAAAAGTATTGATCACAATTTCGCATACCAAGTTTTTGGCGCCGTTGCCGGGGATTGTTGAGTTTGGACAACTGACGGTTCATCTTGTTGCTTAGATTAGGTATTTTTTCTTCAGAGTTCTTAAGAATGAATTCTAGTGTTTCAAGGTGATGTTCTTATCATCACCAAAGCTGATTGATCTTCATCAATTTAGCTCTTGAATGCAATGTTCTGCTGAAGCTTGGCTGACCATGTCTAATTCCTTTAGACTGAAGCTTTAGACTAACATTGCATGATTCCTGGAATTCTCATTAAGAATTTTGATATCTTTTTCCACTTAATCTTCGAAAATCACAAAAAAAAAGCACACAAAAAATTACAAAATCATAAAATCCAAAAAATTGCTTGTTTGAGTCTAGTGTTTCATTTTAAGTTTGGTGTCAATTACATGCATCCATTCATGTGTCTTAAGGATCTTCAAGTTGTTCTTGATGATTTCTTATTCTGATCTTTGAATTCTCTTGGTTTGAGTGTTTATGTGTCTCATATGCATTTTCATTAGTGTCAGTAGTATACAAACTGCTAAGTTTGGTGTCTTGCAGGCATTGTTATTTGATTTTATTTGCATTTTGATTACTCCTTAGTATTAAAAATCCAAAAATATTTTTAATTGGTGTCTTTTCAAGTCAATAATACAGAGAATTGAAGATTCAGAACATACAGCAGAGGAATTGCACAGAAAAAGCTGGGCGTTCAAAACGCCCAATGAAGAAGGACAGACTGGCGTTTAAACGCCAGTCAGGGTACCTGGTTGGGCGTTTAACGCCCAAAAAGGTATAGTTTTGGGCGTTAAACGCCAGAATGTGCACCATTCTAGGCGTTTAACGCCAGGATGGCACAAGAGGGAAGATTTTGTTTTCAAATCAAATTTTTTTCAGGTTTTCAAAATCTTTCAAAATCAAATCTTTTTCAAATCATATCTTTTCAATCAAATCTTTTTCAAAATCAATTTCTTTTTTTTTCAAAGATACTTGCTATCAATTAATGATTTGATTCAACATATCAAGTATGTTGCCTTTTCTATTGAGAAAGGTTTAATGTTTGGATCATATCTTTTCTTGATAGCCAAGTCATTAATTTTTAAAATCAAATCTTTTTAAAATGTTTTTCAAATCATATCTTCTCAATCACATTTTTTTTTTAAAAACTAATCATATCTTCTTAACCACATCTTTTTCAAAATAGTTTTCAATCAAATCTTTTTGATTTCTAATTTCAAAATCTTTTTCAAAAATCACTTGATTTCTTTTCCACTTTCATTTTCGAAAATCAATTAGTGTTTTTCAAAAATGTTTTCAAAATCTTTTCCTTAATTTTCGAAAATTACTTCCCTTCTTCTCACATCCTTCTATTTATGGACTAACACTATTCCTTAATGCAAAATTCGAACTTCATCTTCTTTGATAAGTTCGAATTTTCTACTTCTGTCTTCCATTTTTCTTTTCCTCTGACACCTCAAGGAATCTCTATACTGTGACATAGAGGATTCCA
>NC_029774.3:100623382-100624393 GCF_000817695.3 Arachis duranensis | reverse complement strand
GACTCTTGGGAAAAGCTAGTCAATGCCTTCTTGGCAAAGTTCTTTCCACCTCAAAAATTGAGTAAGCTTAGAGTGGAAGTCCAAACCCTCAGACAGAAGGAAGGAGAATCCCTCTACGAAGCTTGGGAAAGATACAAACAATTAATCAGAAAGTGTCCATCTGATATGCTTTCTGAATAGAGCATCATAGGTATTTTCTATGATGGTCTCTCTGAACTATCCAAAATGTCTTTGGATAGCTCTGCTGGAGGATCTCTTCATCTGAAGAAGATGCCTACAGAAGCTCAAGAGCTAATTGAAATGGTTGCAAATAACCAATTCATGTACACTTCTGAAAGGAATCCTGTGAACAATAGGACTAGTCAGAAGAAAGGAATTCTTGAGATTGATACCCTGAATGCCATATTGGCTCAGAATAAAATATTGACTCAACAAGTCAATATGATTTCTCAAAGTCTGTCTGGAATGCAAAATGCACCAAACAGTATTAAAGAGGCTTCATCTGAGGAAGAAGCTTATGATCCTGAGAACCCTTCAATGGAAGAGGTGAATTACATGGGAGAACCCTATGGAAACACCTATAATCCTTCATGGAGAAATCATCCAAACCTTTCATGGAAGGATCAACAGAGACCTCAACAAGGTTTCGACAATAATAATGGTGGAAGAAACAGGTTTAGCAATAGCAAACCTTTTCCATCATCTTCTCAGCAACAGACAGAGAGTTCTAAGCAGAATAACTCTAACTTAGCAACCATGGTCTCTGATCTAATCAAAACCACTCAAAGTTTCATGACTGAAACAAGGTCCTCCATTAGAAACTTGGAGGCACAAGTGGGTCAGCTGAGCAAGAAAATTACTGAACTCCCACCTAGTACTCTCCCAAGCAATACTGAAGAAAATCCAAAAGGAGAGTGCAAAGCCATCAACATGGCCGAATTTGGAGAGGAGGAAGAGGCATTGAACGCCACTGAGAAAGACCTCAATGGACGTCCACTGGCCTCCAATGAG
>NC_029774.3:100620909-100622799 GCF_000817695.3 Arachis duranensis | reverse complement strand
TCAAACTCTAAGTTTGGTGTTGGGAGGCCACAACCAAACTCTAAGTTTGGTGTTGAACCCCCACATTCAAACTCTAAGTTTGGTGT
This sequence comes from Arachis duranensis, assembly GCF_000817695.3. NCBI lineage: Eukaryota > Viridiplantae > Streptophyta > Magnoliopsida > Fabales > Fabaceae > Arachis > Arachis duranensis. The sequence goes on along the minus strand of NC_029774.3, from coordinate 100,622,713 downwards.
TGGGAGGTTCCAACATAGCTCTGAGCATTTCTGAGGCTCCATGAGAGTCCTCTGTCAAGCTAATGACATTAAAGAAGCGCTTGTTGGGAGGCAACCCAATTTTTTATATTTTATCTATTTTCTTTTGTTATTTTATGTCTTTTGTAGGTTGATGATCATGAGAAGTCACAAAATCAATGAAAAAAGCAAAAACAGAATGAAAAATAGAAAGAAAAACAGCACACCCTGGAGGAGAGCGCACTGGCGTTTAAACGCCAGTGAGGCTAGCAGATGGGCGTTTAACGCCCAGTCTGGCACCATTCTGGGCGTTTAGCGCCAGAAAGGGGCACCAGACTGGCGTTAAACGCCAGAAAAGGGCAAGAAGCTGGCGTTAAACGCCAGAAATGGGCACCAGCCCGGCGTTTAACACCAGAAATGGCTAAAAACGCAATTTTGCTTGCCATTTGGTGCAGGGATGACTTTTCCTTGACACCTCAGGATCTGTGGACTCCACAGGATCCCCACCTACCCCACCACTCTCTCTTCTTCACCAATCACCTCAACACCTCTTCCCCAAAAGCCCTTCACCTATCAAATCCCATCTTTCTCTTCACCACTCACATCCATCCTTCATAAAACCCCACCTACCTCACCATTCAAATTCAAACCACTTTCCCTCCCAAACCCACCCTAACTTGACCGAACCCTACCCTTCCCCCACTCCTATATAAACCCTCCCTCACTCCTTCCTTTTCACACAACCTAAACACCACTTCTTCCCCCTTTTTGGCCGAACACAAGCCATTCCCTTTTCCCTTCATTTCTTCTTCTTCTACTCTCTTCTTTCTTCTTTTGCTCGAGGACGAGCAAACCTTTTAAGTTTGGTGTGGTAAAAGCATTGCTTTTTGTTTTTCCATAACCATTTATGGCATCCAAGGCCGGAGAAACCTCTAGAAAGAGGAAAGGGAAGGCAAAAGCTTCCACCTCCGAGTCATGGGAGATGGAGAGATTCATCTCAAGGGTGCATCAAGACCACTTCTGTGAAGTTGTGGCCTTGAAGAAAGTGATCCCCGAGGTCCCTTTCAAACTCAAAAAGAGTGAATATCCGGAGATCCGACATGAGATCCGAAGAAGAGGTTGGGAAGTTCTTACCAACCCCATTCAACAAGTCGGAATCTTGATGGTTCAAGAGTTCTATGCCAATGCATGGATCACCAAGAACCATGGTCAAAGTGTGAACCAGAATCCAAAGAATTGGCTTACTATGGTTCAAGGGAAATACTTGGATTTTAGTCCGGAAAATGTAAGGTTGGCATTCAACTTGCCCATGATGCAAGGAGATGAACATCCTTACACTAGAAGGGTCAACTTTGATCAAAGGTTGGACCAAGTCCTCACAGTTATATGTGAAGAGGGCGCACAATGGAAGCAAGATTCAAGAGGAAAGCTTTCAATGGAAGAGAGATTCAAGAGGGAAGCCGGTTCAACTGAGAAGGCATGACCTCAAGCCCGTGGCTAGGGGATGGTTGGAGTTTATCCAACACTCAATCATTCCCACTAGTAACCGGTCCGAAGCTGCTATAGACTGGGCTATCATGATTCATAGCATCATGATTGGAGAAGAAATAGAAGTTCATGAGGTTATAGCTCAAGAACTCTATAAGGTGGTCTTCTACCTTGTCAAGGTTAGCCTTTCCTCATCTCATTTGTCACCTCTGTTATTCAGTTGGAGTTGACATAGAAAGAGATATCCCTATTGATGAGGACAAGCCCATCACTAAGAAGAGGATGGAGCACACAAGAGACCCCACTCATCATGAGATCC
>NC_029774.3:100619992-100620599 GCF_000817695.3 Arachis duranensis | reverse complement strand
CTTCATTTTCCTGTTTTTCGAAAATTATGCTTATGTTTATCTATGTTTGTGTCTTGTGATCATTAGTGTCTATGCCTTAAAGTTATGAATGTCCTATGAATCCATCACCTTTCTTGAATGAAAAATTTTCTTAATTGAAAAAGAAAAGAATTGCATGAATTTTGAATTTTATAACAGTTTAATTATTTTGATGTGGTGGCAATATTTTTGTTTTCTGAATGTATGCTTAAACAGTGCATATGTATCTTGAATTTGTGGTTCATGAATGTTGGCTCTTGAAAGAATGATGAAAAAGGAGACATGTTACTGAGGATCTGAAAAATCATTAAAATGATTCTTGAAGCAAGAAAAAGCAGTGAATACAAAAAAAAAAGAAGAAAATAGAGAAAATTTCGAAAAAAAAAGGGAGAGAAAATTTCGAAAAAAAAAAGAAAAAAAAGAAAGAAAAAGAAAGAAATAAAGTTGTGATCCAAGGCAAAAAGAGTGTGCTTAAGAACCCTGGACACCTCTAATTGGGGACTCTAGCAAAGCTGAGTCACAATCTGAAAAGGTTCACCCAATTATGTGTCTGTGGCATGTATGTATCCGGTGGTAATACTGGAAGACA
>NC_029774.3:100603919-100618923 GCF_000817695.3 Arachis duranensis | reverse complement strand
ATTCTGAGTAGGATTCAATGATTGAATGACTGTGACGTGCTTCAAACTCCTGAAGGTGGGGCGTTAGTGACAGACGCAAAAGAATCACTGGATTCTATTCCGGCCTGATCGAGAACCGACAGATGGATAGCCGTGCCGTGACAGGGTGCGTTGAACATTTCCACTGAGAGGATGGGAGGTAGCCACTGACAACGGTGAAACCCTTGCTTAAGCTTGCCATGGAAAGGAGTAAGAAGGATTGGATGAAGACAGTAGGAAAGCAGAGAGACGGAAGGGAAGGCATCTTCATACGCTTATCTGAAGTTCCTACCAATGAATTACATAAGTATCTCTATCTTTATCTTTGTGTTTTATGCGTTTATCACCATACCCATTTGAGTTTGCCTGACTAAGATTTACAAGGTGACCATAGCTTGCTTCATACCAACAATCTCTGTGGGACTCGCATAAGCTTTATTACTTGGACGACCCAGTACACTTGCTGGTTAGTTGTGCGAAGTTGTGTTTATGCCATGGTATTGAGCACCAAGTTCTTGGGGCCATTACTAGGGATTATTTGAGTTGTGAAAAGTATTGATCACAATTTCGCATACCAATTTTCAATGGTGGAGTTTCTACACACCATAGATTAAGGTGTGGAGCTCTGTTGTTCTTCGAGTATTAATGCAAAGTACTATTGTTCTTCTATTCAATTCATGCTTATTCTTATTCTAAGATATTTATTCGCACACAAGAACATGATGAATGTGATGATTATGTGACACTCATTACCATTCTCACTTATGAACACGTGATTGACAACCACTTCCGTTCTATATGGAAACAAGCTTGAATGTATATCTCTTAGGTTTCTAATCAACGATTCACATCGACTCCTTTCTGACAATGGGGTATCTGAATCTGAGATTAGAGTCTTCGTGGTATAGGCTAGAATCCATTGGCAGCATTCTTGAGATCCGGAAAGTCTAAACCTTGTCTGTGGTATTACGAGTGGGATCTGGGATGGGATGACTGTGACGAGCTTCAAACTCGCGACTGTAGGGCATGGTGACAGACACAAAAGGATAGTAAATTCTATTCCTAAACGATCAAGAACCAAGAGCTGATTAGCCATACGATATCTGTGCATGGTATTTTTCATCCGAGACGAGAAATCCAACAGTTGATTAGCCGTACAGAAACCGTAGAGTACCATTTTCACTGAGAGGACGGGAAGTAGCCATTGACAACAGTGACACCCAACATACAGCTTGCCATGGAAAGGAGTATGAAGGATTGGATGAAGGCAGTAGGAAAGCAGAGATTCAGAAGGGATAAAGCATCTCCATACACTTATCTGAAATTTCCACCAATGAATTACATAAGTATCTCTATCTTTATTTTATGTTTATTTATCTTTTAAATTATTAAAACTCCATAACCATTTGAATCTGCCTGACTGAGATTTACAAGGTGACCATAGCTTGCTTCAAGCCGACAATCTCCGTGGGATCAACCCTTACTCACGTAAGGTTTATTACTTGGACGACCCAGTGCACTTGCTGGTTAGTTATGTGATGTTGTGAAAAAGAGTGATATTACAATTGTGCGTACCAAGTTGTTGATGCCATCGAGATCACAATTTCGTGCACCAGAGACATAAAAGAATCACTCATACAGTTCTTGCGAGATAACGTTGACCTCTTTGCATGGAAGGCCGCGGACATGCCAGGCATAGACCCTAAGTTAATGTGCCACAAGCTAGCAGTCTACCTAGGATCTCGGCCAGTACAATAGAGGCGTAGAAAGCTCGAGCCCGAATAATCCCAAGTTGTGAAAGAACAGGTACAAGCTCTACTAGAGGCAGGATTCATAAGAGAAGTCACGTACCCACTATGGCTAGCTAACATTGTCTTCGTAAAAAAATCAAATGGGAAGTGGCGAATGTGCACCGACTACACTGATCTCAACAAAGCCTGTCCAAATGATCCTTATCCACTCCCAAGTATCGACGCTCTGGTAGATGCCTCCTCCGGGTATAAATACCTCTCGTTTATGGATGCATACTTGGGATACAATCAAATCCCGATGTACCCACCTGACCAAGAAAAAATAGCGTTCTTAACCCCAAAAGCAAACTACTGCTACATTGTTATGTCTTTTGGGCTAAAAAACACAGGAGCTACCTATCAGAGATTAATGAATAAGATCTTCACAGATCACATCGGAAAAATCATGGAAGTATATGTGGACGACATGTTAATAAAGACACAAAGCGAGAAGACGTTGCTGTCCAACCTCACCCAAGTATTCGACACTATAAGAAGGCATGGCATGTGACTTAATCCTGCAAAATGAACCTTCGCAGTAGAAGCTAGCAAGTTCTTGGGTTTCATGCTCACACAAAGAGGAATCGAAGCAAATCTGGATAAATGCCAGGCCATACTCGACATGAAGAGTCCGACTTGTGTCAATGAAGTATAACAACTCAACGGAAGGCTGGCAGCCTTATCCAAATTTCTGGCTAGATTAGCAATAAGATCTCTCCCCTTCTATGCCACTCTAAGGAAGGGAAAGACTTTTGAATGGACAATGGAGTGCGAGCAGGCCTTCCAGGATTTCAAAAGATTCCTAGGATAACCCCCTATCCTAACTCGGCCTCGGGAAGGAGAACCACTTATATTATATCTCGCAGTAGGAAGTCGGGCAGTAGCCTCAGCATCATTCTGAGAAGACGACAGTGGGGCAGCAACCTGTATACTTCATTAGCAAAGCGTTGCAAGGATCCGAGCTGAACTACCAAAAAATAGAAAAATTTGCCTATGCTCTTATACTAACCTCTCGACGGCTCCGTCCATATTTCCAAGCTCACATCATTAAGGTTCAGACCAACCAACCCATAAAAGGAATTTGCAGAAAATGGACCTAGCAGGCAGAATTTTGTAATGGGCAGTCGAGTTATCTGAATTTGACCTTCAATATGAAGCTCGGATAGCCATCAAATCACAATATCTAGCCAACTTCATTGCAGAATTTACAGACACTCTGGAAATTCCTACATAATGGAATCTTTATGTGGATGATTCCTCAAACAAAATTGGAAGCGGTGCAGGCGTCATCATAGAAAGTGACCAGGGAACCCAAGTCGAACTTTCTCTCAAATTCGGGTTCCTTGTCTCAAACAACCAAGCCGAATATGAGGCACTACTGGCCGGTTTAAAGCTGCCTAAGAAGGTCGGAGCTCAAAAGCTCATCATCTTCAGTGACTCATAGGTAGTTACTTCACAAATAGCGGGGAGCTACCAAGCCAAAGATCCCATCATAAAAAAGTACCTGGACAAAACCAGGGAACAGCTCGAACAACTCGGGGAATATGAGGTCTGTCACATACCTCGAAAATAAAATGCTCGAGCTGATGCACTCTCAAAACTAGCCAGCACCAAACCAGGGGGTAACAATAGAAGCCTCATCCAAGAAACGCTCCAGAACCCATCAATCACGGAAGAAGAAAAAATCTTAGCCATAACAGATCAGGACCAAAGATGGATGACTCCCATAATCCGCTACCTTAGATCAGAAACACTCCCTACAGATAAAAAGGAAGCAAAAAGGTTGATGTGGGAGGCACAGTATTACACCATCATAAATGACATCCTATACAAAAGAGGAATCTCGACACCTCTGCTAAAATGCGTACCAACCCCTAACACAAAAGAGGTCTTGGAAGAAGTACACAGCGGCGAGTGCGGTAATCATCTCGGAGCATGAGCCCTCTTCAAAAAGATACTCTGAGCCGGATTCTTTTGGCCGATCTTGCAGAAAGAAGCGTCCGAATTCGTGAAAACATGCCCACAGTGTCAAAAACATGCTAACTTCCACAACGCCCCACCAAAGGAACTCATTAGCGTAACCTCACCTTGGCCATTTACAAAGTGGGGACTGGACCTCCTCGGCCCTTTCCCCCAAGGATCGGGAGAGGTAAAATTCCTCATTGTAGGGGTGGATTATTTCACAAAGTGGATCGAGGCAAAACCCCTGGCCAATGCCATAGATCAAAGAAGTCAGAAATTCCTATATAGGAGCATCGTCACAAGGTTTGGGATCCCCCACTCCATAACCACAGACAATGGCACCCAATTCACCGACGCAGGATTTAGGAAATTAGTGGCCGACTTAAGAATAAAACATCAATTAACCTCCGTAGAACACTCGCAGGCTAATGGACAAGCAGAAGCTACCAATAAAGTCATACTAGCTGGGTTAAAACGAAGGCTACAGGACGCAAAAGGAGCCTGGGCTGAAAAGCTTCCACAAGTCCTATGGGCATATAGGACAACTCCACATTCTACCACAAAGGAATCACCCTTCCGACTAGCTTATGGAATGGAGGCAATGATACCAGTAGAGGTCGAAGAAAGATCTCCCAAAGCAATTTTCTATAGCGACAAAGTCAACTCCCAGCTTCAAAGGGAAGAACTCGACTTACTTCCAGAAATCCGAGAAAGAGCTCGGATCAGGGAAGAAGTGCTAAAACGTTGCATGGCCTTAAGGTACAATCGAAGGGTAGTGCAAAGAAGCTTCGCCAACAATGATCTTATCCTAATCCGAAATGATATTGAAACAAGTCAACCGGGAGAGAGAAAGCTAGCAGCTAACTGGAAGGGACCCTACCGAGTCATAGAAGTACTGGCAAAAGGCTACTACAAAGTATCTGAACTCGACGGGCGAGAACTGCCAAGATCTTGGCACGCCTGCAACCTAAGGAGATACTATAGTTAAAAGGTAATTGAGATCTTAGAATAAGGTGCACTCTTTTTCCTGAAAAGGTTTTTTAACGAGGCACCAAGCCAAGATCCATAAATCACTCGACTCATAGATAAAAACTCCTACATGTATATATCTGCATTTTCTTTTGAGTAAAGTTTTTTAGATTTTCTACAAACTCCCAAGACGCATTAGTCTGAAACGCTAAAAATTCATCGGCCGATTACAAAGCTACGAGATCGGCAAAAAGTGAAGATTAAATTCACTGTCTGACCATGATAAAAGACCAAAGGAGGTGAAAACCAAAATTCATCAAAAGGTTGACCAAACCAGGATCAAACCTAACTTCGACAAAATCGGCAAAGATGAAAAAGTGACAAAATAGAATAATGCAAGAAGTTATCGAAAGTGATCCATAGAAAGGACCTACGAGGTCTTAATAAAATGGGTTGCTAAAAATAAATTAAAAGATAGGCCGACATAGAGAAGTCGGACCAGTCGACCACAATTACCAAAGTTATAAAAAGTCAATCCCTGGAAAGAGGCCTGGCCAGCCCTAAAAAAGAGGATTACTAAAAATTAACTTAGAAGGGACCGACGCAAAGAAGTCGGCCCCAAAATCAAAAAGTTATGAAAAGTAATCCCTGAAAGAGACCTGACAAAGGTCCAAGAAAGAAGATTACTAAAAATAACTTATAAGCGACCGACATGACGAAGTCAGCCTCCCACAAACAAGTTATAAAAAGTAAATCCCTGAAAGAGACCTGACAAAGGTCCAAAAAAGAGGATTACTAAAAATAACTTAGAAGGGACCGGCACATGAAGTCGGCCTCCCACAAACACGTTATAAAAAGTAAACCCCTGAAAGAGACCTGACAAAGGTCCAAAAAAGAGGATTACTAAAAATAACTTAGAAGGGACCAACATGATGAAGTCGGCCTCCCACAAACAAGTTATAAAAAGTAATTCCTAACAAAGGCCCACACAAAATGGATTACTAGAAATAACTTGTGATCGAGTGAGGAAGTCAACATACAAGTTGGACCCAAACATCCACAACCTCAAAAAATCAAGCCATAAGTATGAAAATACAAAGGCAATCCAAAGAGGTCGGACAATAAGGTACCAGACAGATGAAGACCAACATGTCGTAAAAAAGCACAAGTCAAAATAAGAACAAAACTCAAGAGGCCACCAAAGTTAGCCCCAAGAGCCTGAAAACTACTTTATTTTTCAAAAGAAAGTTGCTAAACAAGCAACTAGAAAAGTAGAAAAAAGTCAGAACCACCATTTACAAATATAAAAAGTTCAAAAGCCCACAAGCCGGGTGGTGCACGAAAATTACTCTCACAATATGTAATTCCGCACAACTAACCAGCAAGTGCATTGGGGCGTCCAAGTAATACCTTACGTGAGTAAGGGTCGAATCCCACGGAGATTGTTGGCTTGAAGCAAGCTATGGTTATCTTATTATTCTTAGTCAGGATACCAATATGGTTCTTTAATTTCAATTGTAAAAAGTGAAAGGGCATAAAATAAGTAATTGTTACTTAATAATGGAGAATATGTTGGAGTTTTGAAGATGCTTTGTGATGACAAGTCACCATATACCCATTTTTCAAGCTAATTTCACTTGTTTTATTAGTCTTTATGCACTTTCTTGCATCCTAAGTAAGTGATTTGGAATGAAAATGCATAACTTCTTTAAATCAAGCAACTACCATTAAATTGATGCTAAATCATGAGGTTTGAGCAAGAATTAATTGATTTTTAATGAATTATAAACCTTGTGAATTTAGAGATACTTTGAGTGGTTGTTTTGGTTTCTTGTAGGTGAAGAAAGAAAGAAAAAAAGGAAAAACGTGGCTTAAGAAAGCGTGGCCCAAGGAGAAAAGAGTGTGGCGCATGGAAGGGAGGAAGCAAACATTGCCCTCCACAAGGGCACACTGCCCTCCAGGAGGGCAACATAATGAAACAAGCTTTGAGAAGCAACACTGCCCTGCCCTCCTTAAGGGCGAAGCACAATTTGATGCCAAGGATCAAGGAGAGCAAAAACTCTGCCCTACCCTCCTCAAGAGCAATATCGGGCTCATCAAAGAAATAAATTCAAGGAAAAAGCTTACCAATGCTTGCCACAAGGATCGAACTTGGCACCATGAGGAAGCAAGGAACTAGGCCTTACTTTGGTGCCAAGAAAACCAAGGAAAAGAAGTAGCGTGTGCCTCCACCGAGTTTTGAACGCGGGGTTTCACTTTTGGAAACATTGCCCTGCCTTCCGCGAGGGCAGGGCAGCATTTTGTGGTGCACGGGCAGCGCACAAGAATCTGGCGCACCAAGGAGTCTCGGCCAGCAAGCACGCATGCACGGGCAGAATCTGGCGCACCAAAAAACTCTGCCCTGCCCTCCACAAGGGCAGGGCAGCATCCTGCAGCACCACACGCACCAAACACGCACGCACAAGGCTGCACGGACAATTTCCTGCCCTGCCCTCCACAAGGGCAGGGCAGCCTCCTGGAAGCCAACTTTTCATGGGCTGAAATTGGATAAAAAAATCCAATTTAATTCAATTCCTCACCAAATCAAAAGCCCATCCAAATCCCAAGATCCAAGAATAGAAAGTGTATAAATAGGAGATAGTTTGATGTAATTAAAAACCTTTCTTTTGAGCTTTTGAATTTTTACTTTACTTTGAGCTTTTGAACCTTCTTTTGAGTTTTGAATTCTGAGACTTCATTGAGAGCTAGGAACTGAGATTTCAGAGAATTGGGGAGGAGAATTGATCTCTCTTCTTCCTCATTCTTGCTTGAGCATTTTTACTTTTCTTGTTTGAGTCTTGGGTGTGAAGAATTGAGGAATTTCTGTCTCAATCTCCATTCAAGATCTCTTTAATTTCTCTACTGCATAATTGAGTTCAATTTCATTTCCTTTACTGCTTCTTCTTTAATTTCTTGTTAATTGCTTTGTGAACTTGGATCTGGGAAGGCAATTGAGATCTAGGCTTTACTATCTAGTCTCTGGAGTCCTGAGATCCCATTTTCCTTTTTGGTTCTTCTGTGAACCCCTGCTGCAATTTAATTTCATTTCCTGTTTTAATTCTAGTTACTTCCAAATCATCTCTTGCTTTGATAATTGCTGCAATTTAATTTTCTTTGCTTAAATTCTGAATTCCCAGTCCTCAACTCCCTCTTTCCATTCAAGCAATTTACATTTCTTGCATTTTAAGTTACTGCAATTTACATTTCTTGCACTTTAAGTTTCAGTCATTTAATTTCTTGTTCTTTAAGATTCAGCACCTTTACTTTCAGTTCTCTTTAATTTCTGCAATTCATCCCTCTCCCTTTACATTCCAAGCAATTTAGTTTCTGTTAATGATAAACTACTCAACCAATACTTGATTCGCTTGACTAAATCAACCACTAAACTAAAATTGCTCAATCCTTCAATCCCTGTGGGATCGACCTCACTCCCGTGAGTTTTATTACTTGATGCGACCCGGTACACTTGCCGGTGAGTTTTGTGTTGGATCATTTTTCACACATCAAGTTTTTGGCGCCGTTGCCGGGGATTGAAATAGATTGACAATGATTAAGTGAAGTGGAGGTCTAGATCAAGCATTTTTTCTTTTCTGTTTCTTTATTTTTTATTAACACACTAACTGTTTGAATTTTTGCTTAAACTAACTAAAACTTCATTCTAGCAATAGATTGAAGTTTCACTGGTTTTCTGGATCTGTGTGTTTCTTATTGTGTGTTTGTATGTCAGGTACAGGAAGAGCTTCTCCTATTCTCTCTGAAATTGACCAAAGAACTCTTCGAAGAATAAGAAGAGCTGAAAGAGGGAAGAACGTTATTGGAGAGGAAGAATCTGAAGAAGAATTTCAAGACATGGAGGAACATTCAACCAATCCACCAGGAGGAGCAGCTAACAACAACAACAATCCACCACAGAGGAGAGTTTTGGCCTCCTACACATTTACAAATGCTAGACACTGTGGAAGTAGCATTCTTACCCCTAATGTCAATGCAAACAACTTTGAACTAAAGCCACAACTCATCACTTTGGTCCAAAATAACTGCTCTTTTGGAGGAGGACCATTGGAAGACCCCAACCAACACCTATCCACTTTCTTGAGGATTTGTGACACAGTTAAGAGCAATGGAGTGCACCCTGACATATACAAGCTGCTGTTGTTTCCATTCTCTCTCAGGGACAAAGCCACTCAATGGCTAAAAACATTTCCAAAGGAGAGCATCAACACTTGGGATGATTTGGTGAGCAAGTTTCTTGCCAAATTTTATCCCCCTCAAAGGATCATAAGATTGAAGACTGAGGTGCAGACATTCACTCAAATGGATGCTAAAAATTTATATGAGGCATGGGAAAGATATAAAGCTCTGCTAAGGAAATGTCCACCAGAGATGTTCACTGAGTGGGACAAGCTGCAGAACTTCTATTAAGGACTTACTCTGAAGGCTCAAGAGGCACTTGATCACTCAGCAGGAGGATCATTGCAATTGATGAAAACTGCAGAGGAAGCTCAGAACCTCATTGATATGGTGGCTAACAACGAATATTTCTTTGCTCACCAAAGGCAACGCCAACCATCACAAAGGAGAGGAGTAATGGAGTTGGAAGGAGTGGATTCAATCCTAGCTCAAAACAAAATGATGCAGCAGCAGATTCAGCAACAATTTGAGCAAATGGCCAATTCAGCAACAATTTGAACAAATGGCCAAGAGAATTGATAGCCTACAGGTTGCATCAGTGAGTGCCACAAGCCAACCATCAACTCCTTGGGGGCAGAATGAAGAGAACTAAGAAGAACAGCAACAAGAGCAAGTGCAGTATATGCATAACCAAAATTCTGGATCAAATGAGGTATATGGTGACACCTACAATCCATCTTGGAAGAACCACCCAAACCTTAGGTGGGGATATAACCACAACCAAAACCAACAACCATGGCAAAGAAACTCAGCTCAAAACACTCTAAGAAACAACCAAAATCACAACCAGCAGTCAACTAACCAAAACTTTTACAGAAAACCCCAAAATAATTACCCCAACTCTAACCATTATCCACCCAATAACCACCCAACTAACCAAAACACTTACCATCATCCATCAACACCCCAAAACCAACCAATCTCACAAGACTCTCATAGGATTACTAATCTGGAGATGCTCATGGAGAAGATGATGAAGAACCAAGAATTGACAACAAAGAACCAAGAAGCTTCCATGAAGAGCCTAGAAAGGCAGATTGGACAAATCTCCAAGCAGATTTCTATTGAGAGACCTTCAAGCTCACTACCAAGTGATACCATTCCTAATCCAAAAGAAGAATGCAAAGCTGTGCAACTAAGGAGTGGAAAGACATTGGTGGATGGCAACCAAGGAGCAACTAAGAAACTTGCAGAGAGTGACAAAGAACCAACAGAAAAAGATGGAGCTAACAACAAGGACATAACAAGCAAGAATGTCCCAGAAAAAGCTCACAGAAGAGAACAACCAACCACAGAATTTAAAGAAGGGAAAGCAGATCATGGAAGAACCAAATCCAAAACAGCAGCAAGTGGAGAAGAGTCTTACACCTCCACTACCTTATCCACAGAAACTCCAAAAAGAAGCAAAGGATCAACATTTCCACCAATTCCTTGAGACTTTCAAGAAGCTAGAAATCAACATACCCTTGGCTGAGGCATTGGAGCAAATGCCTCTGTATGCCAAGTTCTTAAAGGAACTCATCAACAAGAAAAGAGACTGGAATGAGAAGGAGACGATAATGCTCAGTGAGGAATGTAGCGCTGTGTTACAAAAAGGAATGCCACCAAAGCTTAAAGATCCAGGGAGTTTTGTAGTATCATGCACCATAGGCAAATTAACCTTGGACAAAGCTCTTTGTGATCTTGGAGCTAGTATCAACTTAATGCCCCTGTCCATGATGAGGAAACTTGCTATAGAAGAACTCAAACCCACCAGGATGTCACTAGTCATGGCCGACAGATCAATCAAGACACCCAATGGAATTGTGGAAAATCTGTTAGTGAAGGTTGGGAAGTTTATCTTTCCTAGTAAAACCAAGCAAGAAGGAAGAAGTGCATAAACAAGAACTAAAGCCATTACCTACCCATCTCAAATATGCATTCCTTGGCACATCAGAAAGTTTCCCAGTAATCATCAATTCATCCCTGACAAAAAAAGAAGAAGGAGAGCTTCTTGACGTACTCAGAGCTCACAAGGATGCTTTAGGATGGACCATTGATGATCTGAAAGGCATTAGCCCTGCAGTATGTATGCATAAAATTCTCTTGGAGGACAATTTCAAAGTAGTAGTTCAACCTCAGAGAAGGTTAAATCCTGCAATGAAGGAAGTTATCCAGAAGGAAGTAATGAAATTGTGGAATGCAGGGATAATATATCCTATCTCTGATAGCTCATGGATAAGTCCAGTCCAAGTGGTACCAAAGAAAGGTGGAATGGCAGTCATTGTTAATGAGAAGAATGAACTCATTCCCACAAGAACTGTGACAGGATGGAGGATGTGTATTGATTATAGGAGGCTGAATGATGCCACACGCAAAGATCATTTCCCACTTCCTTTCATTGATCAGATGCTTGAAAGATTAGCCGGCCATGCTTACTATTGTTTCCTGGATGGCTATTCTGGGTATAATCAGATAGTGGTAGATCCAAAGGACCAAGAAAAGACTTCATTCACATGTCCATTTGGAGTTTTCGCTTATAGAAGAATGCCATTTGGACTATGCAATGCCCCAGCCACTTTTCAAAGGTGTATGCTCTCCATTTTTTCAGATATGGTCGAAAAGTTTTTAGAGGTTTTCATGGACGACTTTTCTGTTTTTGGTGACAATTTCAATACTTGCTTGAACCATCTAACTCTTGTTTTGAAACGGTGCCAAGAAACTAATCTGGTTTTGAACTGGGAAAAGTGCCATTTCATGGTGCCTGAGGGGATTGTTCTTGGTCACAAAGTTTCAAGAAAAGGGATAGAGGTTGATAAGGCAAAGGTAGAAATTATAGAAAAACTTCCCCCACCAACTAATGTGAAATCTGTTAGAAGTTTCTTAGGACATGCAGGATTTTATAGAAGGTTTATCAAGGATTTTTCTAAAATAGCTAAACCTTTGAGTAATCTGTTAATGATTGATAATCCTTTTGTTTTTGATGAAAACTGCCAGCACGCCTTTGAAACTTTAAAACACAAACTTACAACAGCACCAATCATCACACCCCCAGATTGGGAATTACCTTTTGAACTCATGTGTGATGCAAGTGATATTGCAATTGGTGCTGTACTTGGACAAAAAAAGGGAAACTTGCATCATGTCATATATTATGCAAGTAAGGTGTTGAATGAGGCTCAAAAAAATTACACCACAATAGAGAAGGAATTGTTAGCTATAGTTTATGCGTTTGATAAGTTTATACTGACCATGCTGCCCTCAAGTATTTGATGTCAAAGCAGGATGCTAAACCAAGACTTATCAGGTGGATACTACTTCTACAGGAGTTTGACATTGAGGTAAGGGACAGGAAAGGTACTGAAAACCGAGTTGCTGACCATTTGTCAAGGTTGCCATAAGAAACAATTCAAGAAGCCTCACAACCTGTGAATGAAAAAGCTTCCCAGATGAACATCTTCTGCTGGTCTAACAAATACCGTGGTTCGCTGATATAGCAAACTACAAAGTGGGGAGGAAGATACCTCAAGAATTTACTAAGCAACAAGTGAAGAAGCTAATCAATGAAGCAAGGAAGTTCTTGTGGGATGAACCTTATCTGTTCAAAAGATGTTCTGATGGAATAATTAGGAGATGTGTCCCTGAGAGTGAAATAAGAGATATATTGTGGCATTGCCATGGCTCAGCTTATAGTGGACATTTTGGTCCAGAAAGAACAGCTGTAAAGATATTGCAAAGTGGTTTCTATTGGCCAACTATCTTCAAAGATGCCAGAGAGTTTGTCCATCAATGTAATGAATGCCAGAGAGCAGGAGGATTGACAAGAAGGAATGAGATGCCGCAGAATTTCATTTTGGAATTAGAATTATTTGATTTATGGGGCATTGATTTCATGGGACCCTTTCCCCCTTCCTATTCTTTCAGATATATCTTGGTAGCAGTGGAGTATGTTTCAAAGTGGGTGGAAGCCATAGCCACAACTACATGTGATGCACAAATTGTCCTTCAATTCCTCAAGAAGCACATTTTCACTAGATACGGAGTACCCAAGGGTCTTATCAGTGATGGTGGTGGTCATTTTTGTAACAAACAAATGGAGAAACTTCTTCATAAATATGGAGTTATTCATAAAGTAGCCACACCATATCACTCTCAGACTAATGGGCAGGCTGAATTAGCAAACAAAGAATTGAAGAAAATCCTAGAGAAAATAGTAGGTAACACAAGAAAGGATTGGGCTAGGAAGTTGGAAAATGCACTTTGGGCATACAGGACAGCTTTCAAAACTCCCATTGGGAAGTCCCCCTTTCAGCTATTATATGGCAAATCTTGTCATCTCCCTGTAGAGCTTGAACACAAAGCCTTTTGGGCTACTAAACTTTTAAACCTTGACTCTGAAGCAGCAGGGGAGAAAAGGTTGTTGCAGCTAAATGAGCTGGATGAATTTAGGCTAGAAGCCTATGAAAATACCAAGATATACAAGGAAAAAGCCAAGAGGTGGCATGACAGGAAGATTTTGAAGACAGAATTCAAACCTGGACAACAAGTACTCTTGTACAACTCACGACTCAAGATATTCCCTGGCAAGCTTAAGTCTAAGTGGACTGGTCCATATTTGGTAACTAAGGTCTTTCCTTATGGGAGTATTGAATTGCTAGACGAAACAACAAAGAGTCGATTCACAGCAAATGGTCACAGAGCAAAGCTATACCTAGGAGGACAATGGGACAAGGAAAAAGAGGTTCAGAACCTAAATCCTTCTTGAAGTAAAAACAGAAGATGTCAAGCTAGTGACAATAAAAGAGCGCTTGTTGGGAGGCAACCCAACCTGAGGTAGTTTTCTTTCATAGCTTTTTCAATAAAAATGTTGAATAATTGGTATGCATTGCAAGGAGCTAAGTTTGGTGTTGCACACTAAAATAATTTAAGGGAGAATGAAAGATTCTAAGTTTGGTGTTCCACCAAAAACCTCATTTAAAAACACATTCTCACCTCGTGCATGATGCTAGCTCTAAGAAATCAAACAAATTATCCAACTATTTAACTACTTTCTAGCTTTAATTCCATAACCTTTAGCAAGGACATAAGGTTTCACATATGGTTAACTTGTTGCATAAGAGGCAGTGGCAAGCAATTAAGTTTGGTGTCCCCAACACCTAAATAAATCTGAAAGCCACATTCAATTTATGCATACTAACCATGCAATTAAGGGCTTGAGAAACAAGCAACTTTGAGAATTATGCAGGACATGAGTCAACAATTGAAGATATTACGCATCTTAACTCAAAGAAAACACAATAGAAGGAATAATCAAAGAGTTGCAACTTCCAAGGTGGTATCTAAACTTAATCCTTGTTGCTGCGAAGTGTTTTGAATATGGAAACCATTGTATGTCCTGTTAAAGTGTTTATCTAGTTGCAAGTGGAATTGTTTGTTAAAGATGCTTATTTGTATAAGTGCTTGTCATCCATAACCGAGCTGAATTTTGTTTTGTTGCCCATATGCTTGAATAAAAGAGAATTGTTTGAATTGGAAAGTGAATATCCAATGTTGCATAAGTTAGAATGGAAGTTAATGGTGGTGTATGTGTTTGATTTAATGCATAACTCATGAAATAATTGCTGCATAATGTCATTTTCACTGAAGTGTGAGCTAGCTTACTGTTATAAAGGTTCTTATCAATAAAGAAAAGCCCTTGAGAACAAAAATAAAACAGAAAGAAAAGGAAGAAGAAAAAGCCAATGTGGCAAGAAAAACAAAGAATAAAAGTTGGACACCAATAGCTTGGACCCTAGGACACATGCCTGTGGTGTTCTTGTACTAGGATATGCTTGGACAAGTAAATTCTAAGGGGTATTTTAAAACCCGGTCACTTAGATTAACTGATTTGGGATGGCCAATTGAAAGTCCACAATAAAGAGCAACTTAGATACAAAACATTTAGTTATCCAAAGAGATGCTGGGCATCAATGATCCTAGGAGGAAATAGTGAGCCATGTGTCTGTGGTGGGAAGATGTTGAGTAAAAATAAAGCCAAAGGCTACTACTGCAACATT
>NC_029774.3:100586333-100603754 GCF_000817695.3 Arachis duranensis | reverse complement strand
GATTTGGAATGAAAATGCATAACTTCTTTAAATCAAGCAACTACCATTAAATTGATGCTAACTCATGAGGTTTGAGCTAAATTTAATTGATTTTTAATTGATTTATAAGCCTTGTGAATTTAGAGATACTTTGAGTGGTTGTTTTGGTTTCTTGTAGGTGAAGAAAGAAAGAAAAAAAGGAAAAACGTGGCTTAAGAAAGCGTGGCCCAAGGAGAAAAGAGTGTGGCGCATGGAAGGGAGGAAGCAAACATTGCCCTCCACAAGGGCACACTGCCCTCCAGGAGGACAACATAATGAAACAAGCTTTGAGAAGCAACACTGCCCTGCCCTCCTCAAGGGCGGAGCACAATTTGATGACAAGGATCAAGGAGAGCAAAAACTCTGCCCTGCCCTCCTCAAGAGCAATATCGGGCTCATCAAAGAAATAAATTCAAGGAAAAAGCTTACCAATGCTTGCCACAAGGATCGAACTTGGCACCATGAGGAAGCAAGGAACTAGGCCTTACTTTGGTGCCAAGAAAACCAAGGAAAAGAAGTAGCGTGTGCCTCCACCGAGTTTCGAACGCAGGTTTTCACTTTTGGAAACATTGCCCTGCCCTCCGCGAGGGCAGGGCAGCATTTTGTGGTGCACGGCCAGCGCACAAGAATCTGGCGCACCAAGGAGTCTCGGCCAGCAAGCACGCACGCACGGGCAGAATCTGGCGCACCAAAAAACTTTGCCCTGCCCTCCACAAGGGCAGGGCAGCATCCTGCAGCACCACACGCACCAAACATGCACGCACAAGGCTGCACGCACAATTTCCTGCCCTGCCCTCCACAAGGGCAGGGCAGCCTCCTGGAAGCCAACTTTTCATGGGCTGAAATTGGATAAAAAAAATCCAATTTAATTCAATTCTTCCCCAAATCAAAAGCCCATCCAAATCCCAAGATCCAAGAATAGAAAGTGTATAAATAGGAGATAGTTTGATGTAATTAAAAACCTTTCTTTTGAGCTTTTGAATTTTTACTTTACTTTGAGCTTTTAAACCTTCTTTTGAGTTTTGAATTCTGAGACTTCATTGAGAGCTAGGAACAGAGATTTTAGAAAATTGGGGAGGAGAATTGATCTCTCTTCTTCCTCGTTCTTTCTTGAGCATTTTTACTTTTCTTGTTTGAGTCTTGGGTGTGAAGAATTGAGGAATTTCTGTCTCAATCTCCATTTAAGATCTCTTTGATTACCTAACTGCATCATTGAGTTGAATCCAATTTCCTTTACTGCTCCCTCTTTAATTTCTTGTTAATTGCTTTGTGAACTTGGATCTGGGAAGGCAATTGAGATCTAGACTTTGCTCTCTAGTCTCTGGAGCCCTGAGATCCCATTTTTCCTTTTGGTTCTTCTGTGAACCCCTGCTGCAATTTAATTTCATTTTTCTATTTGAATTCTAGTTATTTCTAATTCAACTTCTGCTTTATTAATTGTTGCAATTTAATTTCCCTTGCTGAAATTCTGAATTCCCAATCCTCAAATCCCTTTTCCTCTCCCTTTACATTTCCTATTATTTACTTACTGTTGGATACAAAATCACTCAACCAATACTTGATTCGCTTGACTAAATCAACCACTAAACTAAAATTGCTCAATCCTTCAATCCCTGTGGGATCGACCTCACTCCCGTGAGTTTTATTACTTGATGCGACCCGGTACACTTGCCGGTGAGTTTTGTGTTGGATCGTTTTCCACACATCACTTTGTCTTCTAAATTCCTGTAACATAATGCTTTCTCACTTTCAAATATGCAAGGCTCCTTCCATGGCAAGCTGTATGTTGGGCGTCACCTTTGTCAATGGATACTTCTCATCCTCTCAGTGAAAATGGTCCAAATGCTCTGTCACAGCACGGCTAATCATCTGCCGGTTCTCGATCATGTCGGAATAGGATCTATTGATCCTTTTGCGTCTGTCACTACGCCCAACACTCACGAGTTTGAAGCTCATCACAGTCATCCAATCCCTGAATCCTACTCGGAATACCACATATAAGGTTTAGACTTTCCGAATTCTCAAGGATACCGCCAATGGATTCTAGCTTATACCACGAAGATTCTGATTAGGGAATCTAAGAGATACTCATTGAATCTAACGTAGAATGGAGGTGTTTGTCAGGCACCCGTTCATGGGTTGAGAATGGTGATGAGTGTCACGGATCATCACATCCATCACAGTTAAGTACGAATCAGCATCTTAGATAGAAGCAAGTGTGTTTGAATGGAAAACATAAATAATTGCATTAATTCATCGAGACGCTGCAGAGCTCCTCACCCCTAACGATGGAGTTTAGAGACTTATGCCGTCAAAAAGTACAAAGTTCAGATCTAAATTGTCATGAGATGCAAAATAAATCTCTAAAAGTTGTTTAAATACTAAGCTAGTAACCTAGGTTTACAGAAAATGAGTAAACTAAGATGGATAGTGCAAAAATCCACTTCTGTGACCCACTTGGTGTGTGTTGGGGCTGAGACTTGAGCTTCTCACGTGCTTGGGCTGTTTCTGGAGTTAAACGTCAGGTTGTAACCTATTTCTGGCGTTCAACTCCAACTTGTAACCTGTTTTTGGCGTTCAACGCCAGAATGCAATATGGAACTTGCGTTAAATGCCAGTTTATGTCATTTATCTTCACACAAAGTGTGAACTATTATATATTTCTGGAAAGCCCTGGATGTCTACTTTCCAACCCAATTGAGAGCGCGCCAATTGGACTTCAGTAGCTCCAAAAAATCTATTCTGAGTGCAGGGAGGTCAGAATCCAACAACATCAACAGTCCTTTTTCAGCCTGAATCAGATTTTTGCTCAGCTCCCTCAATTTCATCCAAAAAATACCTAAAATCATAGAAAATACACAAACTTATTGTAAATTCCAGAAATATGAATTTTGCCTAAAAACTAATAAAAATATACTAAAAACTAACTAAAACATACTAAAAACTATATGAAATTACCCCCAAAAAGCGTATAAAATATTCGCTCATCACAACACCAAACTTAAACTGCTGCTTGTCCTCAAGCAACTAGATAAATAAAATAGGATAAAAAGAAATCAAGAAGCAATAGTATCTCAGAGTTTTAAGTGAAGCTCAAATTCTAATTAGATGAGCGGGACTAGTAGCTTTTTGCTTCCGAACAGTTTTGGCATCTCACTTTATCCTTTGAAATTCAGAATGATTGGCATCCATAGGAACTCAGAATTCAGATAGTATTATTGATTCTCCTAGTTTAGTATATTGATTCTTGAACACAGCTACTTTATGTGTCTTGGCCGTGGCCCTAACCACTTTGTTTTCCAGTATTACCACTGGATACATAAATGCCATAGACACATAACTGGGTGAACCTTTTCAGATTGTGACTTAGCTTTGCTTAAGTCCCCAATTAGAGGTGTCCAGAGTTCTTAAGCACACTCTTTTGCTTTGGATCACGACTTTAACCACTCAGTCTCAAGCTTTTCACTTGGACCTGCATGCCACAAGCACATGGTTAGGGACAGCTTGATCTAGCCGCTTAGGTCTGGATTTACTTCCTTGGGCCCTCCTATCCATTGATGCTCAAAGCCTTGGATCCTTTTCACCTTGCCTTTTGGTTTCAAGGGCTATTGGATTTTTCTACCTCTTTTTCTCTTTTTCACTGCTTTTTCTTGCTTCAAGAATCAATTTCATGATTTTCAGATCAGCAATAATATTTCTCTTGTTCATCATTCTTTCAGGAGCAAACAATTTTTAACATTCATAAAATTCAATATAAAAAATATGCACTGTTCAAACATTCATTCAGAAGACAAAAAGTATTGCCACCACGTATAAATAATTAGAATTTTACTTATTAAAAACTCGAAAAAATATTGCCTCTTTATTCTAAAAATCTACTATTTTATTTATGTTTGATGATGATGAGAAAAATAAATTATAGCTTAATTAGAGATAAAATCAAAATAGATATACTAATTACTACTACTAATATATAACTTCTAAGGTAAATTCCTAATAAGAACAGTTATCACAGAGTTAAGGCAAATATTAGGACTCAACAACCTTTATTTTGGGAAGTGGGTGCTCCTTTAATCTGTGGGGTGCTTGGTCCTTCAAGAGACAGCTTCTGACACTTCAGTTCCCTCAGTTCACACCTTTGATCTTCTTGTTCCTTAAGCAGTTTGCAAAGCATGCTATTTTGATTTTGCTGTTCTTCCTTTAGTTGCTCCATAGCTTCTTGCAAATTGGTGACAGATGCTTCAAGGCGCTCCCAGTATTCAATTTGAGGGATTTTCGGGAAGAACTCCTGTGCTCTCCTCTTGATGGGGTTGTCCTGCACCTGTTGTCCCTCCATTGAATTTTTGGTGATTGGTCTTTCAACTGAGATATACTCAGTTACTCCCATCTTCACCCCAGCATCTTTACATAGCATAGAGATTAAGCTTGGATAAGCCAATTTGGCATCTTTGGAGTTCTTGTTTGCAATTATGTAAAGTTCACACGAAATCAGCTAATGAACTTCCACTTCTTTTCCTAACATAATGCAATGGATCATTACTGCTCTTTTAATGGTGACTTCAGAGCGATTGCTAGTGGGTAGTATAGAACGCCCAATAAAGTCCAACCAGCCTCTAGAGACTGGTTTGAGATCTTCTCTCTTGAGTTGATTTGGGATGCCCTTTGTGCTGGTTGTCCACTTGGTTCCAGGGAGGCATATGTCCTCTAAAATCTTGTCCAAGCCCTTATTTGTTCTCATCATTCTCCTATTAAAGGAGTCTGGTCATCTTTCAGCTGAGGTAGCTTAAAGATCTCCCTGATTTTGTCAGGGTGGATGTGAACAATCTTTCCTCTGACCAAGATCCGATAGTCCTAGAGGGCAGTTTCAGATATTCTCTGCTTGTCTGTTTGCCACAGATTAGAGTAGAATTCCTGAATCATGTTTCTTCCCACCTTTGTTTCAGGATTAGCTAGGATTTTCCACCTCCTATTTCGAATTTGCTCTTGGATCTCCGGATATTCATCTTCTTTCAGATCGAATTTGACTTTCGGGATCACTGATCTTAGACCCATTATTTTGTAGTAATGGTCTGAATGTTCTTTGGTTAAGAACTTCCCTTGATTCCAAAGTAGTTTTGGAATATTCTCTTTCTTGCCTCTTGGAGTGGTTTGCTTTCCCTTAGGAGCCATGATCTTAGTGGGTATGGCTTAGTGATCACGGATAAACACACAAACTTAGAGGTTTTCTTGTCCTCAAGTAAAAGAAAGGAAAGGAGAGGGATAGAAGGAGAGATAATTTCGAATGGTGGATGAGAGGAAGGAGGCCGAATGTGGACTTAAAGGGAGGGATGGGTTTTCAAAAATTTTGAAAAAAAAAAGATAAGATAGAAGATATGATTTGTAAAAGATAAGTATGATAGGAAGAAGATATAATTTAAAATTAAAAAGTTATGAAAGATATTTGAAAAAGATAAATTTGAATTTTGAGGAGAAAATATGATGAGTTTGAAAAGATTTGAAAAGAATTTAAAAAGATTTGAAAAGAAGTTGAAGAGGATTAAAAAAAATTGTGTGTTTATGAATTAAGATACATTTGATATCTTTGAAAAGGAATTTTAGAAATTAGGATTAAAAATTTTTGGAATTGAAGTTTGAAAGATGGGAGTTTGTAACATGTTTATGCAAGAAATCATGAATTGAAACGTGAAAAATGGAAAAAATTTGAGTTGAAAACGAATTCACCTCCTCCCCACAATCCTAGCGTTAAACGCCCAAACACTGCATGTTTTGGGCGTTTAATGCCCATCTGTAGCTTCTCCTGGGCATTTAACGCCCAGCTGTTGCTTATGGCTGGCGTTAAACGCCAGGAATTTCTTTGTCACTAGGCGTTCAACGCCCAGAAGGTGCTTCTTTCTTGCGTTTAACGCCCAGAAGATGCTTGTTTCTGGCGTTTAACGCCCAGATGGCTATCTCTACTGGCGTTGAACACCCAGTAGATGCTTCTTTTGGGTGTTCAACGCCCAAAATAGCTCTTACTGGCTTTTTCACACCAGTGAGCTTCTTTTTGCTGTTTTATCCTCTGAATACTTCTATGACTCTGTGAACTCATGCAATTGCCATTTTACCTTGAAGAAAATTAATATGAACCTATAAAAATCAATTAATTGAAAAATAAGCTTTGTTAATTGCTGGGTTGCCTCCCAGCAAGCGCTTCTTTATTGTCTTTAGATGGACTATTACTGAGCTTTTAATCAAGTCTCAATCTTGAGCATTCTTTCTCAAAATTGCTTTCAAGATAATGTTTGACTCTCTGTCCATTAACAATGAACTTTTTGGTAGAATCATTATCTTGAAGCTCTACGTAACCATATGGTGACACACTTGTAATCACATATGGTCCTCTCCACCGGGATTTCAATTTCCCGGGGAATAATCTGAGCCTAGAATTAAACACCAGAACTTTCTGCACTGGCTCAAAGACTCTGGATGCTAGCTTGTTGTCATGCCATCTTTTTGCTTTCTCTTTGTAAATTTTTGCATTTTCGAAAGCATTGAGTCTGAATTCCTCTAGCTCATTTAACTAGAGCAATCATTTTTTTCCAGCTAATTTGGCATCAAGGTTTAGGAATCTGGTTGCCCAATAGGCTTATGCTCCAGTTCCACTGGCAAGTGACAGGCTTTTCCATACACAAGCTGGTATGGAGAAGTTCCTATAGGAGTCTTGAATGCTATTCTGTATGCCCACAGAGCATCATCCAAGCTTCTTGCCCAATCCCTTCTATGGTTAATCACGGTCTGTGGATGATATAGAGTAGCTACCCTGTGGCTAACTCCATATCCAACCAAAGCAGAGTAAAGCTGTTTATTGCAGAAATGAGTGCCCCCATCACTGATTAGTACTCTAGGGATACCAAATCTGCTGAAGATGTATTTCTGGAGAAATTTCAGCACTATTTTAGTATCATTAGTGGGTGTTGCAATAGCTTCCACCTATTTGGATACATAATCCACTGCCACCAGAATATAAGTGTTTGAGTATGATGGTGGGAAAGGCCCCATGAAGTCAATACCCCATACATCAAACAACTCAATCTCCAAGATCCCTTGTTGAGGCATGGCATAACTGTGAGGCAGATTGCCAGATCTTTGGCAACTGTCACAATTAAGTACAAATACTCGGGAGTCTTTATAGAGAGTAGGCCATTAGAAGCCACATTGGAGGACTCTTGTGGCTGTTCGCTCACTTCCAAAACGTCCTCCATACTGTGATCCATGGCAATGCCAGAGGATCTTCTGTGCTTCTTCTTTAGGCACACATCTACGGATTACTCCGTCTGCACATCTCTTGAAGAGATATGGTTCATCCCAAAGATAGTACTTTGCATCCGTGATCAATTTCTTTGATTGCTTCCTACTGTACTCTTTGGGTATGAATCTCACTGCCTTGTAGTTTGCAATGTCTGCAAACCATGGCACTTCCTGGATGGCAAAGAGTTGCTCATCTGGAAAGTTTTCAGAGATCTCAATAAGAAGGAGGGACGCCCCTTCTACTGGTTCTATTCGGGACAGGTGATCTGCTACTTGGTTCTCTGTCCTTTATCTGTCTCTTATTTCTATATCAAATTCTTGCAGAAGTAACACCCATCTTATGAGTCTGGGTTTTGAATCCTGCTTTGTGAGTAGATATTT
Organism: Arachis duranensis; assembly: GCF_000817695.3. Classification (NCBI taxonomy): domain Eukaryota; kingdom Viridiplantae; phylum Streptophyta; class Magnoliopsida; order Fabales; family Fabaceae; genus Arachis; species Arachis duranensis. The sequence continues at coordinate 100,596,068 of NC_029774.3, read as the reverse complement.
AAGAGCAGCATGGTCAGTGTACACAATCACTTTTGATCCTACAAAAAAAGATCTAAACTTGTCAATGGCGTAAACCACTGCAAGTAGCTCTTTTTCTGTGGTTGTGTAGTTTTTCTGTGCGTTATTTAAAATACGACTGGCATAGTAAATGACGTGCAGAAACTTGTAATGCCTTTGTCCTAACACTGCACCAATGGCATGGGTCACTGGCATCACACATCAGTTCAAATGGTAATGTCCAGTCTGGTGCAGAGATGACTAGTGTTGTGACCAGCTTAGCTTTCAGAGTCTCAAACGCCTGTAGACACTCCTTATCAAAGATAAATGGCGTGTCAGCAGCTAGCAGATTACTCAGAGGTTTGGCGATTTTTGAAAAATCTTTTATAAACCTCTTATAGAATCATGCATGCCCCAGAAAGCTTCTGATTGCCTTAACATTGGCAGGTGGTGGTAATTTTTCAATTACCTCTACCTTAGCTTGATCCACCTCTATTCCCTTGTTCGAAATTTTGTGCCCAAGGATAATTCCTTCAGTCACCATAAAGTGACATTTTTCCCAGTTTAAAACCAGGTTAGTCTCTTGGCACCTCTTTAGAACAAGTGCTAGATGGTCAAGACAGGAGCTGAATGAGTCTCCAAATACTGAAAAGTCATCCATGAATACTTCCAGAAATTTTTCCACCATATCAGAGAAAATAGAGAGCATGCACCTTTGAAAGGTTGAAGGTGCATTGTACAGGCCAAATGGCATCCTTCTGTATGCAAATACTCCGGATGGACATGTGAATGCTGTTTTCTCTTGATCCTGGGGACTTACTGCAATTTGATTATAACCTGAATATCCATCCAGAAAGCAGTAGTATTCATGACCTGCTAGTCTTTCTAGCATCTGGTCTATGAATGGTAAAGAAAAATGATCCTTTCTGGTAGCTTTATTGAGCCTTCTGTAATCAATACACATACACCACCCTGTAATTGTTCTTGTAGGAACCAGTTCATTTTTTTCATTATGAACCACTGTCATACCACCCTTCTTAGGGACGACTTGGACAGGGCTTACCTAGGGGCTATCAGAAATAGGATAAATGATCCCAACCTCTAGTAATTTAGTGACCTCCTTCTGCACCACTTCCTTCATGGCTGGATTCAGCCGCCTTTGTTGTTGAACCACTGGCTTAGCGTCACCCTCCAATAGGATCTTGTGCATGCATCTAGCTGAGCTAATGCCCTTAAGATCACTGATGGACTATCCAAGAGCTGTCTTGTGTGTCCTTAGCACTTGAATTAGTGCTTCCTCTTCCTGTGGCTCTAAGGTAGAGCTTACGATTACAGGAAAGGTATTACCTTCTCCCAGAAATGCATATTTCAAGGATGGTGGTAATGGTTTGAGCTCGGGTTTGGGAGGTTTCTCCTCTTCCTGAGGGATTTTCAGAGGTTCTATCATTCTCTCTGGTTCCTCCAGATTAGGCTGAGCATCTTTAAAGATATTCTCTAGCTCTGATTCGAGACTCTCAGTCATATTGACCTCTTTTACCAGAGAGTCAATAATATCAATGCTCATGCAGTCATTTGGGGTGTCTGGATGCTGCATAGCTTTGACAACATTCAACTTAAACTCATCCCCATTGACTCTCAGGGTCACTTCCCCTTTTTGGACGTCAATGAGGGTTCGTCCAGTTGCTAGGAAAGGTCTTCCTAGAATGAGAGTTGCACTCTTCTCCTCCTCCATTTCCAGCACCACAAAGTCAATGAGAAAGGCAAATGGCCCAACCTTGACAATCATGTCTTCAATCACGCCTGATGGGTATTTAATGGAACCATCAGCAAGTTGGAGACATATTCGGGTTGGTTTGATTTCTTCAGTCAAACCAAGTTTTCTGATAGTAGATGCAGGTATTAGGTTGATACTTGCCCCAAGATCACATAGAGCTTGCTTGGTACAAGTACCCTCTAATGTGCACGGTATCATAAAGCTTCCGAGATCTTTAAGCTTTTCAGAATGACTGCACTGCATTCTTCAGTGAGATAAACTTTTTCAGTTTCTCTCCAATCCTTCTTATGACTTAAGATCTCTTTCATGAACTTAACATAAGAGGGTATTTGCTCAAGTGCCTCTGCAAACGGAATCTTTATTTCAAGAGTCTTGAGATAGTCTGCAAAGCGGGCAAATTGCTTATCCTATTCCGCTTGGCGGAGTTTCTGAGGATAAGGCATTTTGGCTTTGTATTCCTCAACCTTAGTTGCTGCAGGTTTATCACCTACAGATGTTGGTTGATAAGCCTTTTTAGAGGGATTTCTATCAGTACTTGTATATGTCTGATCCCCACTGGCATTTGAATGCCAGGGGTGGAAGCTGGAGTGGCGTTAGACGCCAACTCCTTACCTGTTTCTGGCGTCTAAACGCTAGAACTGAGCTTCCTTTGGGTGTTCAATGTAAAATTCTTGCCTGTTTCTGGCGTTTGAATGCCAGAACTGAGCATGGGTTGGGTGTTTAACGCCAGCCCTTCACCCTTTTCTGGCGTTTGAACGCCAGAATTGTTCCTCTCTGCGCTCTTATTGTCCTCGGAGGGATTTTGGGTAGAAGTTTGTTCATTTCTTGGCTTCCTGCTGCCTTGAAGTGAGGTATTTAATGTCTTCCCACTTCTTAATTGAACTGCTTGGCACTCTTCTGTTATCTATTTTGATAACTGCTGTTCTATTTGCTTCAACTTCACTTCCATATTCATATTAGCCATTCTTGTGTCTTGTAGTATCTCCTTGAATTCGGCTAGCTATTTTGTTAGAAAAGATAATTTCTGATTGAATTCAGTAACTTGTTCTGCAGGACTGAGTTCAGCAGTTACTGTTTTAGCTTCTTCTTTCATGGAAGACTCACTACTTAAGTACAGATGCTGATTTCTGGAAACTATATCAATGAGCTCTTGAGCCTCTTCAATTGTCTTTGTCATGTGTATAGATCCACCAGCTGAGTGGTCTAGAGAAATCTGAGCTTTCTCTGTAAGCCCATAATAGAAGATGTCTAACTGCACCCACTCTGAAAACATTTCAGAGGGGCATTTTCTTAGCATCTCTCTGTACCTCTCCCAGACTTCATAAAGGGATTCATTATCTCCTTGTTTAAAGCCTTGGATGCTCAGCCTTAGCTGTGTCATCCGTTTTAGAGGGAAATATTGATTCAGGAATTTTTCTGACAGTTGTTTCCATGTCCTTATGCTAGCCTTAGGTTGGTTATTTAACCACCTCTTAGCTTGGTCTTTTACAGCAAATGGAAATAGTAACAATCTGTAGACATCCTGATTTACTTCCTTATCATGTACTGTGTCAGCAATTTGTAAAAACTGTGCCAGAAACCCTGTAGGTTCTTCTTGTGGAAGACCGGAATACTGGCAACTTTGTTGCACCATGATAATGAGTTGAGGATTCAACTCAAAACTACTGACTCTGATGGAGGGTATACAGATACTACTCCCATATGAAGCAGTAGTGGGATTAGCATATGACCCCAGAGTCCTTCTGGACTGTTCATTTCCACTTAGATCCATAATGGAGAAAGGGAGATGATGTGGATTTATTTTATTAAACACACAAAAGACACAAGACTTAAAAATTTTTAGATCTAATGTTCCTTGTTTTCGAAAATTTTGGAGGGAAAACACCAAGAAACACCAAACTTAAAAATTTTAAGAGCTAAACACAAGGAAAACTCAAGAACACCTTGAAGACTCACAAGAACAACAAGAACATGAAGATAGAAATCAAACTTAAAATTTTTAGAAAACCACAATAAAATTTTTGAAAACTCAAGAAAAATTAACAAAAAAACACCAAACTTAAATTTTGGCACAAGATTTAATCAAAGAAAAATTATTTTCAAAAAGATTTTTAAAGAAAACTCAAAGGGATAACTATTCCCAAGAAAATAGACACATTCAAAAAATGCATGAACTAAACGGAGAAAAACTATTTTTGAAAAATTGAAGGGACACAAAAAAATATGCAATTGACACCAAACGTAGAACATGACACTAAACTCACAGAAAAACTAACAATTAATACAGAAAAATAATATTTTTGAAGAAAAAGAAAAAAATATTTTTAAAGGGAATAATAAAAGATGCAATTCTAGTTACTCTAAACCAAAAAGACAAATTTTTCCTAATCTAAGTAACAAGATTCACTGTCAGTTGTTCAAACTCAAACAATCCCCGGCAACGGCGCCAAAAACTTGGTGCACGAAAATTACTCTTACAATATGTAATTCCGCACAACTAACCAGCAAGTGCACTGGGTCGTCCAAGTAATACCTTACGTGAGTAAGGGTCGAATCCCACGGAGATTGTTGGCTTGAAGCAAGATATGGTTATCTTATTATTCTTAGTCAGGATACCAATAGGGTTCTTTAATTTCAATTGTAAAGAGTGAAAGGGCATAAAATAAGTAATTGTTACTCAATAATGGAGAATATGTTGGAGTTTTGGAGATGCTTTGTCTTCTGAATTCCTGTAACATAATGCTTTCTCACTTTCAAATATGCAAGACTCTTTCCATGGCAAGCTGTATGTAGGGCGTCACCTTTGTCAATGGCTACTTCCCATCCTCTCAGTGAAAATGGTCCAAATGCTCTGTCACAGCATGGCTAATCATCTGTTGGTACTCGATCATGTCGGAATAGGATCTATTGATACTTTTGCGTCTGTCACTACGCCCAACACTCGTGAGTTTGAAGCTCGTCACAGTCATCCAATCCCTGAATCCTACTCGGAATACCACAGACAAGGTTTAGACTTTTCGGATTCTCAAGGATGCTGCCAATGGATTCTAGCTTATACCACGAAGATTCTAGTTAGGGAATCTAAGAGATACTCATTCAATCTAACATAGAACAGAGGTGTTTGTCAGGCACCCGTTTATAGGTTGAGAATGGTGATGAGTGTCACAGATCATCACATCCATCACAGTTAAGTACGAATCAGCATCTTAGATAGAAGCAAGCGTGTTTGAATGGAAAATAGAAATAATTGCATTAATTCATCGAGACGCTGCAGAGCTCCTCACCCCCAACAATAGAGTTTAGAGACTCATGCCATCAAAAAGTACAAAGTTCAGATCTAAATTGTCATGAGATACAAAATAAATCTCTAAAAGTTGTTTAAATACTAAGCTAGAAACCTAGGTTTATAGAAAATAAGTAAACTAAGATGGATAGTGCATAAATCCACTTCTGGGACCCACTTGGTGTGTGTTGGGGCTGAGACTTGAGCTTCTCACATGCCTGGGCTGTTTCTAGAGTTAAACATCAGGTTGTAACCTATTTCTAGCGTTCAACTCCAACTTGTAACCTGTTTCTGGCGTTCAACGCCAGAATGCAACATGGAACTGGCGTTAAACGCCAGTTTACATCGTTTATCTTCGCGCAAAGTATGGACTATTATATATTTCTGGAAAGCCCTAGATGTCTACTTTCCAACCCAATTGAGAGCGTGCCAATTGAACTCCTATAGCTCCAAAAAATTCACTCCGAGTGCAGGGAGGTCAGAATCCAACAACATCAGCAATCCTTTTTCAGCCTGAATCAGATTTTTGCTCAGCTCCCTCAATTTCAGCCAGAAAATACCTGAAATCATAGAAAAACACATAAACTCATAATAGAGTCCAGAAATATGAATTTTGCCAAAAAACTAATAAAAATATACTAAAAACTAACTAAAATATACTAAAAATTATATGAAATTACCCCAAAAAAGCGTATAAAATATCCGCTCATAATCGGGCTGTCTACACAAACATCCTGAATAATCCTTGGGGATCCAAAGACTTCTCGGCAGCATCAACACGGGGTGAAGGAGGACGAGTCTGAAGAGGCACCGCATCCACTGTCCCATCATCCCAGTTCAAGATTTGACAGTCGGGTTCTGACTCAGGATGACCAACCTCAGCAGTGGGAGTTAAAGATGTCGGTGCAAAAGAGGTTTTGGTGGCAGGCAGTGAAGCAGGATCGACATCATCATCATCAGGGTAATCAGGAACAATCTTACCATCCCTAACAATGTTGTCCAGGCTAAAAAGGGAAAGGTCAAGCTCCGGCGCAAGAACTTGAACTTGCTCCTTCAGATTCTCATAAGCAGCATTAACATTGCCTACAGGGTGACCTTGAAGTTCGGTATAATCAGCCTGGACAGATTCCAAGCTGTTCTTGAGATCCATCATCTCTCTATAGGTGGTAACATAGCTATCCTTATGTTTCAACGCTATGTCCTCAGCTAATAGCCCGAGTTTTTTCCCCCTCCAACTCCTTTTCCAGCTTGGTCACTTTCACCTCAAGCTCCTCTTTCAAACCCTTAATCCGGTCAAACTCTGACTTTGCCTCCTCCATAAAGGCCTTTGTAGCATGGATAGGAAGATCTTGAGCGGTCCGGTATAAAGCTACTCCCATGTGTGCCAATTTAATGCCACTCCGAGTGATAAAATCCAAATGATGAAGAATGGATACATCATCAGTAGGCATGACACCATAAGGAGCAATCTGTTGATCAACAAACCCGACAGCATCAAAGTCGGGAGCATCTAGATTAAAAGACTTGACAGTCTGCGGTCTTTTTGGAGGAGGAGTGCCAGTAGGAGAAGAGGTAGCAGTGGAAGCCTGTGAAGGATCAACCAAACGAACCCAAGGAGTAGGGATCATCCTCATCGGTCCAGGAGAACTCAGAACAGAAGGCTTCGACAAAACCTGAGAGGACCCCTCCCCGGCCACCTTGGCCGAGATGTTTTGAGCCGCCGTAGCCTTCCTCACCTTTTTAAAGGCTTTCATGGAATCATTGGTCTTGGCCATCTCTGAGAAAACAAATTCAAACAAGTTACAAAACCGGAGGAAAAGAAGTAAAAACAAAACAAAAGAAGCCGGTCTCTACCCAGTTCAGCCCGGACAAGGGAAGGGTCCCCCAATAATCTCTTTATTTCAAGATGGGGAGGTTCCCTCCAAATATCCTCCAACACAGTTACAAAGGCCTGCTCGACCTCATCAAGCATCTCCCACGAGTATCGAGACACTACAGCATTCTTCTGCCAACACAAAGGGAAGGCAGGTTCACCGTTTGCTTCTAGAAAAAAAGGTCGAGCTCCTTCAACAACTCGAACCTTGAAAAAGTAGTTCTTAAAATCCCTAAAGGACTCATCATACATGGAAAAGACTTTGTGCCCATGGGCAGACCTGAAAGAAACCTAAGAAGCTTTCTTTTTGGTAGTCCCAGGCTTAGTCAGAACAAACAGGTAAAGAAAGAGAGTTTGAGAAGGCGTAACATCTAATTCTTGGCAAAGCAACTGAAAGATCTTGATAAAATCCCAAGAGTTCGGATGGAGCTGGGAGGGAGCAACGTTACACGACCACAACAAATCAGTCTCAAAGGAGGTAAAAGGGAAAGTAATGTTCAGCTGGCTGAAAAAATAGTCATAGGCACAAAAGAAGGGACGCTCCCCTTGAACCGAGGTCAGAAAACAAACCCTCTCCTTGGAATCAGGTGCTACCAATTCATAGTTCCTCTCCTAATCGCTACTCTTACAGAGGCAGTGATGTTTCCTAAGCTCCACACAAAACTCAGCATTCACCACAGAAACACACATCAATACAAGAGAGTCCAACCAATCGAACATCCCCTCAGGAACCTTAGAAGACGTCTCTACAATATTTTTGCGAGAAGACATGGCCAACTAGTCCTACAAACAAGAAAGAAAATGGATTACTAAAAAACATCTCAGACAAATATGACACAGAGCAATACAAGCAACAAAAGGAAACCCTAGGACCCACACTAAAGATCCAAGGGCATCCTTTGGAGGCAAGTTAATGGAATAAGGGCTCAGAAAAACCTACAAGTCTACATCTCTACACATCATAACAGGAAGATAATTCCCTTTTTAACAAAAGCAACACTCTGAGAAGAAAGTCACAAAGCTACAAATCAAAAGTCATCAAAATAACTACCTCCCCAACTCACAGTCTCAGCTTATCAACAATGAAAGTACCAAAAAGAAAATCAAAAACGAGCCACCAGAGAAAATCGTTATTTTCTGTAAAGGTTCATTAGTAAAATCGGGCAAACATAGCAAAAATCTTCAAAAGAAGCAACCCTCTTTGGGTAAAGAAAATAGGTTCATAAAAACCAGAAAAACATGCAGCACAGCAACAAGTGGGCACGACAAACGCAAAAAGGTTCAAGCTTTCCAACATTCGTCCAAGCAAAACCAAAACTTTACCAAAAAACCAAAGGCAAAGCGAAAGAAGTAAAAAAACAGAAAGAAGAACCAACAACCAACCTGTAAAAAGGAAGCTTCGAAGGAAACGGAGGACGGAAAAATAGAAACCGGAATCACCTCTCAGAGCAAAGAAAAGCACCAATGTCGCAGGGAGAAACGCGAAAATGCAAGTCTCAGGCGAAAACAAAAAGCGAGAAAGAAAAGGGGTAGTTACGAAACAGAGAAGAGAAACCATTTTTTGTGAAAAATTCAAAAAGAACAAAGAAACGGAGCATTGAAAGAATTAATGAGGTTATTAAACCTTCGCACATTCCCAAAGCAAGGGGACACACATTCTCAAAAGAATAAAATTCAAAAGGAAACGTTCCGCATTCAAAGGAGAACTCTACAAAGAGAGAAATCGACACAATGCTCGAGTTCGGCTTCACCAGAGAAGGAGCGAAGTCCTAAAACTAAGACTCGACCTCAAAAGAAAGACCGAGCTCGAGCAGGGGCACTGTTCATTGGTGCACGAAATTGTGATCACTACAACTCAAATAATCCACGGTGATGAACCCAAAAACTTGGTGTTCAATACCATGGCATAAACACAACTTCGCACAACTAACCAGCAAGTGTACTGGGTCGTCCAAGTAATAAACCTTACGCGAGTAAGGGTCGATCCCACAGAGATTGTTGGTATGAAGCAAGCTATGGTCACCTTGTAAATCTTAGTCAGGAAAACTCTAATGGATATGGTGATATACGAATAAAACACAAAGATAAAGATAGAGATACTTATGTAATTCATTGGTGGGAATTTCAAATAAGTGTATGAAGATGCTTGTCCCTTCCGTCTCTCTGGTTTCCTACTGTCTTCATCCAATCCTTCTTACTCCTTTCCATGGCAAGCTTATGCAAGGGTTTCACCGTTGTCAGTGGCTACCTCCCATCCTCTCAGTGGAAATGTTCAACGCACCCTGTCACGGCACGGCTATCCATCTGTCGGTTCTCGATTAGGCCGGAATAGAATCCAGTGATTCTTTTGCGTCTGTCACTAACGCCCCGCCTTCAGGAGTTTAAAGCACGTCACAATCATTCAATCATTGAATCCTACTCAGAATACCACAGACAAGGTTAGACCTTCCGGATTCTCTTGAATGCCGCCATCAGTTCTAGCCTATACCACGAAGACTCTGATCTCACGGAATGGTTGGCTCGGTTGTCAGGCGAGCACTCAGTTGTCAGGCGATCAACCATGCATCGTGTACCAGGAATCCAAGAGATATTCACCCAATATAAGGTAGAACGGAGGTGGTTGTCAGGCACAAGTTCATAGGTGAGAATAATGATGAGTGTCACGGATCATCACATTCATCAAGTTGAAGAACAAGTGATATCTTAGAACAAGAACAAGCGGAATTGAATAGAAGAACAATAGTAATTGCATTAATACTCGAGGAACAGCAGAGCTCCACACCTTAATCTAGGGTGTGTAGAAACTCC
>NC_029774.3:100582419-100583126 GCF_000817695.3 Arachis duranensis | reverse complement strand
GGTTGTGTGAAAATGAAGGAGTGAAGATGGGTTTATATAGGAGTGGGGGTGGTGATGGTTCGGCTATGTGAGGGTGGGTTTGGGAGGGAAAGTGTTTTGAATTTGAATGGTTAGGTAGGTGGGGTTTTATGAAGGATGGATGTGAGTGGTGAAGAGAAATATGGGATTTGATAGGTGAAGGGCTTTTGGGGAAGAGGTGTTGAGGGGATTGGTGAAGAAGAGAGAGAGTGGTAGGGTATGTGGGGATCCTGTGGGGTCCACAGATCCTGAGGTGTCAAGGAAAAGTCATCCCTGCACCAAATGGCATGCAATAATGTGTTTTTAGCCAATTCTGGCGTTAAACGCCGGGCTGGTGCCCATTTCTGGCGTTTAACGCCAGCTTCTTGCCCTTTTCTGGCGTTTAACGCCAGTCTGGTGCCCCTTTCTGGCGTTAAACGCCCAGAATGGTGCCAGACTGGGCGTTAAATGCCCAACAGCTAGCTTCACTAGCGTTTAAACGCCAGCAAGCTCTCCTCCAGGGTGTGCTATTTTTCTTTCTGTTTTTCATTCTGTTTTTGCTTTTTTTATTGATTTTGTGACTTCTCATGATCATCAACCTACAAAAGACATAAAATATCAAAAGAGAATATAACATTGGGTTGCCTCCCAACAAGCGCTTCTTTAATGTCATTAGCTTGACAGAGGACTCTTATGGAGCCTCAGAAATG
>NC_029774.3:100578559-100580373 GCF_000817695.3 Arachis duranensis | reverse complement strand
AGCACCTTCCTTGCATTGTTGGCATTGTTGTTGTTTTCGGCTGCCATTTGTTCTTCTTCTTTGAAGATTTCTGTTAGGTCCTCTATAGAGAGTTGTGCCTTAGCTTCTCTTAGCTTTCGCTTCAAGGTCCTTTCAGGTTCAGGATCAGCCTCAACAAGAATGCTTTTGTCTTTGCTCCTGCTCATATGAAAGAGAAGAAAACAAGGAAATATGGAATCCTCTATGTCACAGTTTAGAGATTCCTTTAGGTGTTAGAGGAAAAGAAAAATGGAAGGCAGAAGTAGAAAATTCGAACTTATCAAAGAAGATGGAGTTCGAATTTTGCATTAAGGAATAGTGTTAGTCCATAAATAGAAGGATGTGAGAAGAAGGGAAGCAATTTTCGAAAATTAAGTAAAAGATTTTGAAAACATTTTGAAAAACACTAATTGATTTTCGAAAGTAAAAGTGGGAAAGAAGTAAAGTGATTTTTGAAAAAGATTTTGAAATTAGAAATCAAAAAGATTTGATTGAAAGTTATTTTGAAAAAGATGTGGTTAAGAAGATATGATTGGTTTTAAGAAGATGTGATTGAGAAGATATGATTTGAAAAACATTTTAAGAAGATTTGATTTTGAAAATTAATGACTTGACTAACAAGAAAAGATATGATTCAAACATTAACCTTTCTCAACAGAAAAGGCAACATACTTGAAATGTTGAATCAAATCATTAATTGGTAGCAAGTATCTTTGAAAATAGAAAGAAATTGATTTTTGAAAACATTTGATTGAAAAGATTTGATTTGAAAAAGATTTGATTTTGAAAAACTTTGAAAACTTGAAAAAAAATCGCATTAAAAACAAAATCTTCCCTCTTGTGCGATCCTGGCGTTAAACGCCCAGAATGGTGCACATTCTGGCGTTTAACACCCAAAAATCTACCCTTTTGGGCGTTAAACGCCCAGCCAGGCACCCTGGCTGGCGTTTAAACGCCAGTCTGTCTTCCTCACTGGGCGTTTTGAACACCCAGCTTTTTCTATGCAATTCTTCTGCTGAATGTTCTGAATCTTTAATTCTCTGTATTATTGACTTGAAAAGACACAAATTAAAAATACTTTTGGATTTTTGATATTGAGGAATAATCAAAATGCACTAAAATCAAATAACAATGCATGCAAGACACCAAACTTAGCAGTTTGTATACTACTGACACTAATGAGAATGCATATGAGACACATGAACACTCAAGTCAAAAGAATTCAAAGATCAGAGTAAGAAATCATCAAGAATTTACTTGAGGATCCTTAAGACACATGAATGAATGCATGCAATTGACATCAAACTTAAAATGAGACACTAGAATCAAACAAGAAATTTTTGGATTTTATGATTTTGTAAATTTTTTTTTTGATTTTCGAAAATTAAAAGAAAACAAAAATATCAAAGTTCTTAATGAGAATTCCAGGAATCAGTGCAATGCTAGTCTAAGACTCCGGTCCAGGAATTAGACATGGCTTCACAGCCAGCCAAGCTTTCAAAGAAAGCTTCGGTCCAAAACACTAGACATGGCCAAAGGCCAGCCAAGCCTTAGCAGATCACTGCTCCAACAGCAAGATTGATAGAAATCAACAAGCTCTTGTGATGATAAGTTGAAACCTCGGTCCAATGAAATTAGACATGGCTTCACAGCCAGCCAGACTTCAACAAATCATCATGAAACACTAGAATTCGTCTTCAGAACTCTGAAGAAAAATACCTAATCTAAGCAACAAGATGAACCGTCAGTTGTCCATACTCGAACAATCCCCGGCAACGGCGCCAAAAACTTGGTGC
>NC_029774.3:100569232-100577600 GCF_000817695.3 Arachis duranensis | reverse complement strand
TGGAGTTAAACGCCAGCTTTAATGCCAGTTTGGGCGTTTAACTCCCATTTTGGTGCCAGTTCCGGCGTTTAACGCTGGAAAAACTGAAGGTGACTTTAAACGCCGGTTTGGGCCATCAAATCTTGGGCAAAGTATGAACTATCATATATTGCTGGAAAGCCCAGGATGTCTACTTTCTACAATTTCAGCTAGAAAATACCTGAAATCACAGAAAAACACACAAACTCATAGTAAAGTCCAGAAAAGTGAATTTTAACTAAAAACTAATAAAAATATACTAAAAACTAACTAGATCATACTAAAAACATACTAAAAACAATGCCAAAAAGCGTACATATTATCCGCTCATCATTCATACCTTAGGTCGAGCTGTCCGACCTGGGATGATTAGCAACGAGACGACTGACCTCCTCAGGTCAAGCTACCCAACCTCTTCTCAAAGAGCTCGGCCAAATCACCAGGAAAGCCCAATAAAGGGCCCAAATAGAGGAACACAACCCAAATCCAAAGGCAGTCCAAGCCTATAGAGATAAGGGCGGTTCCCATGAAAGATAAGATAAAGATAAGATAAGATAACTAACTTATCTTATCTAAAAAGGTCACTCCACACCATTATAAATACGCTGGAGCACCCAGGTATAACTCATACTCTGATTCTACTAAAAACCTGCTTAATACCCTTGCTAACTTAAGCATCGGAGTCCCTTGCAGGTACCACCACCCTCCGGTGATGAAGGATCAGCACCACCACCAAGTCCAACAAGTCAGACACAGCAGCTCCGGCCAGTACAGAAGATCTCGTCCGAGATCGAACTCCAGTTTCAGGTAACCCTCGGAACAGTTGGTAAGAAGTCTTAATCTGGAAAGATAAACATCTTCGAGACGTTAACTGTTTTCTCATCATTGTTTTACACCAGTTATGTTTATTTATTTTCTTTACTTGCTAATTTATCGTTTATGCGTTTACAACAACAATCACCTTTTACTGTTTGCCTGACTAAGTCCAGCAAGATAACTATTTGCTTGTTCAATCCAACAATCCTCATGGGATCGACCCTCACTCATCTGAGGTATTACTTGGATGACCCAGTGCACTTGCGGGTGAAGTTATGCGAGTTCTAATTTTGCGCACCAGTTGGTATTTGCCTTGGCTACATCCAAAATATATTACTCATGCAATCATTACTTCTAGTGGTGTAAGCTGCTTTTTAGTTGGGAGGAGTAGGGGAATTGGCTTTGTCTTTGGCACCAGCTTATTCTGAAAAGGCTAGCACAAAATTTTCTTATTAATATCTCCAACTTGGGAGTAACTCATGGTATGTGGTAGTGGTTTTTGTGTTGCTATACTTGTTGATACAAGTTTTATATGAAAATAGCATGTTCACTGCATTCTTTACCTACTCTGACAGAATAAGAGGAACCAAAGAAAAAGTAAAAATGTCAGAAGGGGAGAAATCAGGTTTTCTTGCACCTCTTCAACTATCTGATGCCCTTGTAAATTTCCTTGGTACCGGAGAAAGTGAGTTATCAAGAGCTGAGGTTATAAAAAGAATGTGGGATTACATAAAAGGAAACAACCTTCAGCTATGTCACTTCTTTAAGTTGTTCACTAGGCGCATACATTGTTTAATTAAAGCTCTAATGATCTCTCCTTTAAATAGCCATTTCAAAAGCTTGAAAAGACGAATTCAAACCATCTTACATTTTTGGCTGCATAACATAATATTAGCTACATCAAAGTTATCATAGCCATTTCAAATGGCACACCTCAAGCAATGCAATGTTCAGATTTCTAGATAGCTTGTGCCATATGCAGTGTTGTGGAACTCAAGATGCAGAATTGTGTTTCAAGTTTGATGTAAACCAAAGGCCTCTGACTTCTCTTAATCAAGTCAATCAGTGCTGTTTGAATTTATCATATTCTTCTACTAATGATTCAAATAAACTTCTTGTTACAGCCTTTAGAGCCTAGAATTTAATAACAAATTCAATAGGTATAACCATTGTGACCCATGAATCAGTTGGCCAGAACTTCTATCATGCATTTGCAATGTCAATGCAAGATTTATCATTTCATTGAACTTAAGATTTACAAATAATTTTGATTTCTTTTTTCTTTTTAAATCTAATCACACTTAAGCTGCATGTCCGAACTTAATGTAGCTTTGTTCAATTTTACTGTTCAACTCATATGAAGAAAGAAACAAATGCAGAAATAATGTGAAAACAAGCTAATAAAAAAATAGAAAGTATAATTTATATTAAACAATTTTACTGTTCAATTTAAAAATGAAGTTGGCTTGTGATTCTTTTTTTACCCTATGCATATACCAAAATGAATAAGAAAGATCCAAACTATAACAAACAAGTTTGTAACTAATAATGGCAAGTAGAAACAACTATGCTGCTAGTGCAATAGGAGAATGAAAACAAGAGACCATTTTATCAATGGGTATAACTATTGATTTGCCAATTCCACAAAACACCCTCAAAATTTTTAAATATATATATATAATAGCCTGCAATTTCAACTAAACTGGCACTTATGAACTTAATTGAAGAGTATACACACGCCTAGCTCAAGCAAGCCTGCATAACTAAACAAAAATGGTAGTCATGACAATCTAGGTTGCATACAGTTGTTAGAGTAGTTTTATGTTTGACCAAAGCATGATTATACATGGAATTGGAAACTAAAATCCTAGGAAATAGCTTTCGCAGAGAATTACAATTTCATTTATAATAAATGATATTATACCTTCCTGCTATTGTTTTTGACTTTTTGTATATGTAACTACTGTAAGTGTAATATATGAAGTTTAGTTTCTCACAAACAAGTTCTTAACCACGTTCTGTTTCTAACATTTATGCTTTGTACTAAACATTGAAAGTCATGTAGAATGAGGTTCATTGGAAGATTGTTAATGTATGTAATGAAGAACAGAGTTAAATTTAAGCATTTTAGAATTAGCTCTTCATGGAAAGCTGTAATAGTCAAGTTGTGTAACACCCAAATTTTTAAAAATTAAATAATTAATTATTTATGAATCATTATATTTATTGAAAATTTATTTTTAAAAAAATTATTGTACCAAAAATAATTAAATAAAATTTTATAATTATTAAAATTTAATTTAATTATGACTTATTCTATTAGTTTAATTATTTATTAAAAACTATTTTGATAAGCAAAAATTTAAATTAATTATTATTATTATTATTATTATTATTTTCTTTGGCCAAAGCCTTAGAGAAATTAAAAAAAAAAGCCAAAACGTATATAACTTACTTAGGCTTCATCCATTTAATTAACCGAATGAAATTTTGAGAAAGAAAGAGAGAAACCATGGGTGAGGAAGAGAAAAATCATGGACTTATGTTTATTAAAAGTTGTTTTTGATTTGATTTACCAAACATAAATGCTACAACTTTTAAAAAGCCATCTTTTAAAAGTTAACTTTTATAAGCTACTTTTAAAAAGTAAAAGCTTTACCAAACTAAGCCGAAGACATTAGGAGAACAAAAGGAAAAGGAAAAGAATACCCATGCATTAACATAACAATGCCACATATGATTAGAAGATAACGGTCAGAATCTGATAGCAGAATTTATTTCTCTGATGAAGGAGAACCAGCTTTCTGAAATTCTGGATGCTAAAATGCTTAAGGAAGCAAGGGAAGGTCACATTCTTGCCATTGCAAATCTTGCAATGAGATGCTTGAGACTCAATGGGAAGAAAAGACCAACCATGAAAGAAGTTTCAGCAGAACTAGAAGCATTGAGAACAGCACAGAGTTCCGTACTTATCGACCTTGACCACATCTCACCGAAAAATGGTGAATCACCTAACCACACCACCAGGGGACCAATTCAAGAATCTGGCGAGGAAAGCATTTTACTATCCCTACAAATGGAGTCCACATCCTTCTAAGATGCCTGATTGACACCCCAGATATTTGTTCATGAAAATATTGGCTACATTATAGAGGAAACCCTTCAGTTGTATATGTATTTGGTTATGACAGAGAATTTTTTTTTCAAATTTTTTTAGCAAGGCTAGAGACTCGGCTTATCACATATGTTGTTAAAATATTAGAACTGATCCTATCACATGTGGTAAATAGTTCTGGAATATTCTGATAAATTCTCTGGCTGTGAAGCAGTTTCCATTCTCTTTTTCTCCCATTGGTAAATTTTAAGCATTTGAAGCTTAGGAAGCCCTGAGAATTTCAATTAAAATAAGAAAAACAACATTCACTTAGCATAAGGTCCACATGATCCCCTACATTTTTACAAATTACTGATCTATAATTTGAAACATTCCTCTACAACCTTTTTCTACAGCTAAGAGCATAAATTAAATAAGCTTATCCACATCAAACACATATTTATTGGTGTTTGTTATCAGCTGGAACGGTTATCATTAGATATGGTCTCTTCAGAAGATGTGTCACTATTTCTTAACATAGGGTTTTACCTGCAAATGAAGAGAGTCCGACATGTTATGGTCACTAGGTAGGACAAAGATGTGAAGAATTAATACAACTATATAACAAACCTTCAAAAAGAGAAAGCCATATTTGAATGAAGGCTTGTGAAAGCATAATTTTGAATGAACCTTAAAAAAATGTAAATTTGATGTTCAACTATACCATTGTTCTTCTAGCATGCATGCTGTAAGGGATCTAGGAGAACTGGAGTTGCTCCCTATTTTCTTTCAGACCATGTCTTGGAGTTGCTATGCCCAAATTAAGTTCAAGATTAGAAATTCCACCTGTAGAAAAAAATACAAATTCAATTTTACAGTGACATTAGTCACTTGTACATTAAGAGGAGCAAAATAGATCATTGTTATACCTTCATTGATGGCTGGAGATTTCATCTCTCCTTCATATGTACTTGACTCAAAGTTAGTCACTGCTTCCCTTCCATTGCATTTGATAGCAGCCTTGTCATAAGCCCTGAATTTTAGAAAATCAAAAGGGATACACGTGTTGGATTAGAGCCCTAGTGAGCTTGAAAATTCAGGGTAATAAATTCAGTGCAGGTAGAATGTAATTCACGTATCACTAGGACCTAGCAGCTTCTACTTTGCTGTCGAATAGCCCAAGATATATATACCTGCATTATGAAAAGCATCGCAATCTCCATAACCGAAACACCTTTTACCAATTATTTTTTTGAAACATGCATTTTTTGTCAGAACAGGGCTACTAACCTTCAACAGAGACACGGCCGCAACCGGCGAGACGATGGCAAGCGGTGACCTAAAGACGAGTTGGTCCAAGCCACGGAAAAGAAGAGTTTGAGATGAAAGATTTTGGAAAGACTAAATTTTGTCTCGGCCTGCAGATCGAGCATATAAAAGACGGGATCTTTATTCATCAAACAACATACACAGAAAAGATCTTGAAGAGATTTTATATGGATAAGTCACATCCATTAAGTACCCCAATGATCGTAAGATCTTTGGATGTGAAAAAGGATCAATTTCGTCCTAAAGAAGAAAATGAAGATATCCTTGGTCCTGAAGTACCATATCTTAGTGCCATTGGAGCACTAATGTATCTTGCTAATAATACACGACCTGACATATCATTCACGGTGAATTTACTAGCAAGGTATAGTTCCTCTCCAACCAGAAGACATCGGAGTGGAATCAAGCAAATCTTTCGATATCTTCATGAAACGGTTGATATGGGATTATTTTATCCCTACGGATCCAAGTCACAACTAGTTGGCTATGCAAATGCCGGATACTTGTCTGATCCACATAAAGGGAGATCTCAAACAGGATACCTGTTCACATATGGTGGTACAGCTATATCTTGGAGGTCCACGAAACAGACAATTGCTGCAACATCCTCTAATCATGCTGAAATACTGGCAATTTATGAAGCTAGTCGCGAGTGTTTTTGGCTGAGGAGTCTGATTCAATATATTATGTCATCATGTGGACTGATTGATCATAAGATAGCTCCAACTATCCTGTTTGAAGATAATACAGCATGCATTGCTCAACTTAAAGGCGGATACATTAAAGGCGATAGAACAAAGCACATTTCTCCCAAATTCTTCTTCACTCATGATCTTCAAAATCAAGGGACAATTGATGTCCAACAGATTCGCTCAAGTGACAATTTGGCAGATTTATTCACAAAATCACTCCCAAAATCCTCCTTTGAAAGATTGGTCCATGAGATTGGGATGCGCCGATTTCGAGACATTAAATAATGTCGGCAAGAGGGGGAGACTGTACTCTTTTTCCCTTAGTCAGGTTTTTTTTTCCATTGGGTTTTTCCTGACAAGGTTTTTAATGAGGCAGTCCCCATCACTAAAGGATTTTGTACTCTTTTTTCTTCACTAAGGTTTTTTCCCGTTGGGTTTTTCTTTAGTAAGGTTTTAATGAGGCATAATCCTAAATGGGCATCTGAGGGGGAGTGTTGTGATAAGATCACATTAGATGCCCATTAATATGGGCGGTTGAATTCCATTTCCAATAAGAATTAAGTTGAAAAAGCAAACCTCGTATGCTTATAAATAGAGAAGCCATCTTAGGAATATTATACACAAGCAAGTAATAATAAATCAATTCTCTCTTTATGTTGCAATCAAATACTCTTCTCTTTATTTTTCTACTACAATTCTTTCTCTTCTTTTATTTTATAAGTATTTTAAATTCTCTTTTCTATTACTCTTTACATATAATATTAATAACAATATTAATCATCTTTATTATATTGAGATAGTAACAATAAACATATGCAATTCTCTCTCTCTTTACTTTTAATACTTCTTTCTATCTTTGTATATATATACACATTACAACATATAATATTATTATATATATATAAATCATTATTGAGCTAATTATTTTAATACTAGAATTTTTTATTTATACATCTTTATATATCTTTTATTCTATAACACAAATCCTTTTAAAAAGATATATAATAAATTAAACCCGATATATGTAGGAAAGTAGGAAACAAAAAACAATGTACCGCAACAATACCAAATGACTTTATCCTCTGAAAAACAGGTACCCATGCATTAAAAGGCTCCTCCTCCAAATACTCTATCATACTATAAGACTAGGTGCAGCTTTGCTCAGCTATGATGAACCAGGTCTATCTGGGCTTTTGAGATTATCTCCAGTAAAAAATTTATTCTAATTTTTATTTATAACTTATTTGTTATAAAAAATAATTTTATATTAATTTTTGTATTATCTCTCTTCTCCATTAGATAAAATTAAATTTAGTCTTTATTGTAATTTTATTTAATTAATTAATTAAAATAATTAAAATTAATATAATTATTTTTTATAATAATATTATTAAAATTTATAAATTAAGAAATAATTTACTATTATAATGCACAATATCTAATTCGAGATTAAATTAATTTGTTTGAGATTAAACTAATTTACAAAATTACTTGATATAAAAATTAATTATAAGTCTCTTTAAAGGGAAATTTCATCTCCTCATAGCAGAAGCGCTATTTCTCTTCTCTCCAACGGTTAGAACTGCATTGTATATAAAAAAAAGAAATAAAATCTTGAAGAATTCATGCGTTGGAGGTGCTATGATTTTCCTGTATGTTGGGAATAATACACCATTCTCTCTTGAGAAAATACCTTTTACAGAGAAATAAAATAGACACAATCACAACACAAGAATTTAACGTGGAAACTCCAATTACCGGAGAAAAAACCACGGCCGTTGTCAAATGACAACCAGAGAATATCACTATGTGAAAATTGTTACAACACATAGACTTCTTTCTCTCTAACACCGGCACCCCGGTACACCCACACTCTCTCAAAGCAAATATTTAACTACACCTCACAACACTCTCTAATCAAAGAGTATAGAGGAAAAGAAAAGTCAGATACAAGCTTGATGAGCGGATAATTTGTACGCTTTTTGGCATTGTTTTTAGTATGTTTTTAGTATGATCTAGTTAGTTTTTAGTATATTTTTATTAGTTTTTAGTTAAAATTCACTTTTCTGGACTTTACTATGAGTTTGTGTGTTTTTCTGTGATTTCAGGTATTTTCTGGCTGAAATTGAGGGACTTGAGCAAAAATCTGATTCAGAGACTAAAAAGGACTGCAGATGCTATTGGATTCTGACCTCCCTGCACTCGAAGTGGATTTTCTGGAGCTACAGAAGCCCAATTGGCGCGCTCTCAACGGCGTTGGAAAGTAGACATTCTGGACTTTCCAGCAATATATGACAGTCCATACTTTGCCTAAGATTTGATGGCCCAAACCGGCGTTCAAAGTCACCCTCAGAATTCCCAGCGTTAAACGCCGGAACTGGCACAGAATGGAAGTTAAACGCCCAAACTGGCACAAAAG
>NC_029774.3:100568420-100568608 GCF_000817695.3 Arachis duranensis | reverse complement strand
ATGCGTTGAACATTTTCACTGAGAGGATGGGAGGTAGCCACTGACAATAGTGAAACCCTACATACAGCTTGCCATTGAAAGGAGTAAGAAGGATTGGATGAAGACATTAGGAAAGCAGAGAGACGGAAGGGACACAGCATCTCCATACGCTTATCTGAAATTCCCACCAATGAATTGCATAAGTATCT
>NC_029774.3:100567904-100568130 GCF_000817695.3 Arachis duranensis | reverse complement strand
ATCGTGCACCAAGTTTTTGGCGCCGTTGCCGGGGATTGTTGAGTTTGGACAACTGACGGTTCATCTTGTTGCTTAGATTAGGTATTTTTCAGAATTCTTAAGAATGAATTCTAGAGTTTCATGATGATCTATTGAAGTCTGGCTTGCTGTGAAGCCATGTCTAATTTTATTGGACCGAGGTTTCAACTTATCATCACAAGAGCTTGTTGATTTCTATCAATCTTGC
>NC_029774.3:100567097-100567742 GCF_000817695.3 Arachis duranensis | reverse complement strand
AACATTGCATTATTCCTGGAATTCTCATTAAGAATTTTGATATCTTTATTTTCTTCTTCACTTAATTTTCGAAAAATCCAAAAAAAAATATTTACAAAATCATAAAATCCAAAAATATTTCTTGTTTGAGTCTAGAGTCTCATGTTAAGTTTGGTGTCAATTGCATGCATTTTTCAGGTGTCTTCAGTGATCTTCAAGTTGTTCTTGATGATTTACTTGCTCTGATTTTTAAATTCTCTTGACTTGAGTGTTTTGTGTTTCTCATATGCATTCTCATTTTGTTAGTGTCAGCAGTATACAAACTGCTAAGTTTGGTATCTTGCATGCATTGTTATTTGATTTTAGTTGCATTTTGATTATTCCTCATCATTAAAAATCCAAAAATATTTTTAATTTGTGTCTTTTCAAGTCAATAATACAGAGGATTGAAGATTCAGAACATTCAGCAGAGGAATTACAAAGAAAAAGCTGGGCGTTCAAAATGCCCAGTGAGGAAGGCAAACTGGCGTTTAAACGCCAGCCAGGGTGCCTGGCTGGGCGTTTAACGCCCAAAAGGGTAGTGGTTTGGGCGTTAAACGCCAGAATGTGCACCATTCTGGGCGTTTAACGCCAGGATGGCACAAGAGGGAAGATTTTGTTTTTAAT
>NC_029774.3:100566647-100566854 GCF_000817695.3 Arachis duranensis | reverse complement strand
TTGACACCTCAAGGAATCTCTATACTGTGACATAGAGGATTCCATATTTTCTTATTTTCTTCTCTTTCATATGAGCAGGAGCAAAGACAAAAGCATTCTTATTGAGGCTGATCCTGAACCTGAAAAGACCTTGAAGCGAAAGCTAAGGGAAGCTAAGGCACAATTCTCTGTAGAGGACCTAACAGAAATCTTCAAAGAAGAAGAACT
>NC_029774.3:100563400-100563956 GCF_000817695.3 Arachis duranensis | reverse complement strand
AGCTACTTCATGAGTCTTGGCTGTGGCCCAAAGCACTCTGTCTTCTAGTATTACCACCGGATACATACATGCCACAGACACATACTTGGGTGAACCTTTTCAGATTATGACCCAGCTTTGCTAGAGTCCCCAATTAGAGGTGTCCAGGGTTCTTAAGCACACTTTTTTTGCCTTGGATCACAACTTTATTTCTTTCTTTTTCTTCTATTTCTTCTCTTTTTTTTCGTTTTCGTTTTTTTTTTTTGAATCACTGCTTTTTCTTGCTTCAAGAATCAATTTGATGATTTTTCAGATCCTCAATAACAGTTCTCTTTTTCCTCATTCTTTCAAGAGCCAACAATTTTAACATTCTCAAAACAACAAATTCAAAAGACATATGCACTGTTCAAGCATTCATTCGGAAAACAAAAAGTATTATCACCACATCAAACTAATTCAACTAGTTTCAAGGATAAATTCGAAATCCTGTATTTCTTGTTCTTTTGTGATTAAAGCATTTTTCATTTAAGAGAGGTGATGGATTCATAGGACATTCATAGCTTTAAGACATGAATTT
>NC_029774.3:100562138-100563295 GCF_000817695.3 Arachis duranensis | reverse complement strand
TAGAAAACAAAAATTTAAATAGGCTCCTAATGATAGAGGTTTTCACAGAGTTAGGACTCAACAACCTTGATTTTGAGAAGTAGATGCTCCCTCAAATTGAGGGGAGAATTTTTGGCGTTTCAGTTCTTGAAGTTCACGCTCCTGCTTCTCTTGTTCCTTCAGCAATTTGCATTACCTCCCATCCTCTCAGTGGAAATGTTCAACGCACCCTGTCACGGCACGGCTATCCATCTGTCGGTTCTCAATCAAGCCGAAATAGAATCCAGTGATTCTTTTGCGTCTGTCACTAACGCCCCGCCCTCAGCAGTTTGAAGCTCGTCACAGTCATTCAATCATTGAATCCTACTCAGAATACCACAGACAAGGTTTAGACCTTCCGGATTCTCTTGAATGCCGCCATCAATTTTAGCTTATACCATAAAGATTCTGGTTAAGGAATCCAAGAGATATCTACTCAATCTAAGGTAGAACGGAGGTGGTTGTCAGGCACACGTTCATAGTTGAGAATATGATGAGTGTCACGGATCATCACATTCATCCGGGTTAAGAACAAGTGATATCTTAGAATGGAAGCAAGCATGATTGAATGAAAAACAGTAGTGATTACATTAATCCATCAAGACACAGCAGAGCTCCTCACCCCCAAAGAAACGTGTAAAGTGTCATGAGGTACAGATACAATGTCAAAAGATCCTATTAATAGTGAACTAGTAACCTAGGGTATACAGAAATGAGTAAATGATGTAAAAATCCACTTCTGGGTCCACTTAGTGTGTGCTTGGGCTGAGCATTGAAGCTTTCATGTGTAAAGACTTTTTCTGGAGTTAAACGCCAGCTTTTATGCCAGTTCCAGCGTTAAACGCTGGGAATTCTAGAGCTGATTTGCAACACCGGTTTGGGCCATCAAATCTCGGGAAAAGTATAGACTATTATACATTGCTGGAAAGCCCAGGATGTCTACTTTCCAACGCCGTTGAGAGCACGCCAATTGGTCTTCTGTAGCTCCAGAAAATCCACTTCGAGTGCAGGGAGGTCAGAATCCAACAGCATCTGCAGTCCTTTTCAGCCTTTGAATCAGATTTTTGCTCAGGACCCTCAATTTCAGTCAGAAAATACCTGAAATCACAGAAAAACACACAAACTCATAGTAAAGTCCA
>NC_029774.3:100552924-100553653 GCF_000817695.3 Arachis duranensis | reverse complement strand
AAAAGCATGCAATTGACACCAAACTTAGAATATGAAACTAGACTCAACTAAAAGACTCTAAACCAACAAAAATAAAACAGTCCTAATCTAAGCAACAAGATAAGCCGTCAGTTGTCTAAACTCGAACAATCCCCGGCAACGGCGCCAAAAACTTGGTGCACGAAATTGTGATCACTACAACTTCGCATAACTAACCAGCAAGTGCACTGGGTCGTCCAAGTAATACCTTACGTGAGTAAGGGTCGATCCCACGGAGATTGTCGGCTTGAAGCAAGCTATGGTTATCTTGTAAATCTTAGTCAGGATATCAATAATTATCAGGGTTGATTGTAAAAAGTAAAAGAACATGAAATAAGTACTTGTTTTGCAGTAATGCAGGACAGGATGAGGTTTTGGAGATGCTCCATCTTCTGAATCTCTGTTTTCCTACTGTCTTCTTCTTCAAACATGCAAGGCTCCTTCCATGGCAAGCTGTATGCAAGGGTTTCACCGTTGTCAGTGGCTAGAAATGAAGCAAGCATGATTGAATGAAAAACAGTAGTAATTGCATTAATCCATCAAGACACAGCAGAGCTCCTCACCCCCAACCATGGGGTTTAGAGACTCATGCCGTAGAAGATACAATGAGAAACGTGTAAAGTGTCATTTGGTACAGATACAATGTCAAAAGATCCTATTAATAGTGAACTAGTAACCTAGGGTATACAGAAATGAGTAAATGACGTAAAA
>NC_029774.3:100551964-100552867 GCF_000817695.3 Arachis duranensis | reverse complement strand
GGGCCCACTTGGTGTGTGCTTGGGCTGAGCATTGAAGCATTTTCGTGTAGAGACTCTTTCTGGAGTTAAACGCCAGCTTTGGTGCCAGTTTGGGCGTTTAACTCCAATTTTTATGCCAGTTCCGGTGTTAAACGCTGGGAATTCTGAAGCTGATTTGCAACGCCAATTTGGGCCATCAAATCTCGGGCAAAGTATGGACTATTATACATTGCTGGAAAGCCCAGGATGTCTACTTTCCAACACCGTTAAGAGCGCGCCAATTGGGCTTCTGTAGCTCTAGAAAATCCACTTCGAGTGTAGGGAGGTCAGAATCCAACAACATCTGCAGTCCTTTTCAGTCTCTGAATCAAATTTTTGCTCAGGACCCTCAATTTCAGCCAGAAAATACCTGAAATCACAGAAAAACACACAAACTCATAGTAAAGTCCAGAAAAATGAATTTTAACTAAAAACTAATAAAAATATAATAAAAACTAATTAAAACATACTAAAAACATACTAAAAACAATGCCAAAAAGCGTATAAATTATCCGCTCCTATACTAAAAACATACTAAAAACAATGCCAAAAAGCGTATAAATTATCCGCTCATCAATCTCTTCATCTGAAGAAGACGCCTACAGAAGCTCAAGAACTAATTGAAATGGTTGCAAAAAACCAATTCATGTACACTTCTGAAAGGAATCCTGTGAACAATGGGACTAATCAGAAGAAATGAGTTCTTGAGATTGATACTCTGAATGCCATATTGGCTCAGAACAAAATATTGACCCAGCAAGTCAATTTGATTTCTCAAAGTCTGTCTGGAATGTAAAATGCACCAAGCAGTACTAAGGAAGCTTCATCTGAAGAAGAAGCCTATGATCCTGAGAACCCTTCAATGGAAGAGGTGAATTACATGAG
>NC_029774.3:100551136-100551709 GCF_000817695.3 Arachis duranensis | reverse complement strand
AGAAAAACCACTCAAAGTTTCATGACTGAAACAAGGTCCTCCATTAGAAATCTGGAGGCACAAGTGGGACAGTTGAGCAGGAAAATTACTGAACTCCCTCCTAGTACTCTCCCAAGCAATACAGAAAAAAATCCAAAAGGAGAGTGCAAGGCCATCAACATGGCCGAATTTGGAGAGGAGGAAGAGGTAGTGAACGCCACTGAGGAAGACCTCAATGGACGTCCACTGGCCTCCAATGAGTTCCCCAATGAGGAACCATGGGAATCTGAGGCTCCTACTGAGACCATAGAGATTCCATTGGATTTACTCCTGCCATTCATGAGCTCTGATGAGTATTCTTCCTCTGAAGAGGATGAGTATGTCACTGAAGAGCAAGTTGTTAAATACCTTAGAGCAATCATGAAGCTAAATGACAAGTTATTTGGCAATGAGACTTGGGAGGATGAACCCCCTTGCTCACCAAAGAACTGGATGACTTGTCTAGGCAGAAACTACCTCAAAAGAGACAAGATCCTGGAAAGTTTTCAATACCTTGTACCATAGGCACCATGACCTTTAAGAAGGCCTTGTGTG
>NC_029774.3:100549146-100551048 GCF_000817695.3 Arachis duranensis | reverse complement strand
TTGTGTTTAAGGCTCAAGGATATCCCTCTGTCACCATGGAGAGGAAGCATGAAGAGCTTCTCTCAAAACAGAGTCAAACAGAGCCCCCACAGTCAAACTCTAAGTTTGGTGTTGGGAGGCCACAACCAACTTCTAAGTTTGGTGTTGAACCCCCACATTCAAACTCTAAGTTTGGTGTTGGGAGGTTCTAACATTGCTCTGAGCATCTGTGAGGCTCCATGAGAGCCCTCTGTCAAGCTACTGACGTTAAAGAAGCGCTTGTTGGAAGGCAACACAATGTTATATTTTATCTATTTTCCTTTGTTATTTTATGTTTTTTGTAGGTTGATGATCATGAGAAGTCACAAAATCAATTGAAAAAGCAAAAACAGAATGAAAAATAGAAAGAAAAATAGCACACCCTGGAGGAAAATCTTGCTGGCGTTTAAACGCCAGTAAGGCTAGCAGATGGGCGTTTAACGCCAGATAGGGGCACCAGACTGGCGTTAAATGCCAGGAAAGGGCAAGAAGTTGGCGTTAAACACCAGAAATGGGCACCAGCCTAGCGTTTAACGCCAGAATTGGCACAGGGAGCAATTTTTGCTCGCCACTTGGTGCAGGGATGACTTTTCCTTGACACCTCAGGATCTGTGGACCCCACAGGATCCCCACCTACCCCACCACTCTCTCTCTTCTTCACCCATTCACCAATCACCTCAACACCTCTTTCCCAAAAAACCCTTCACCTATCAAATCCCATCTTTCTCTTCACCACTCACATCCATCATTCATAAAACCCCACCTACCTCACCATTCAAATTCAAATCACTTTCCCTCCCAAACCCACCCTCCCATAACCGAACCCTACCCCTCTCCCCACTCCTATATAAACCCATCTTCACTCCTTCCCTACCCCTCTCTTCACCCCTATATAAACCCCTCTTCACTCCTTCATTTTCACACAACCTAAACACCACCATCTCCCTCTTCCTCATTTCTTCTTCTTCTACTCTCTTCCTTCTTCTTTTGCTCGAGGACGAGCAAACCTTTTAAGTTTGGTGTGGTAAAAGCATTGCTTTTTGTTCCTCCATAACCATTTATGGCATCTAAGGCCGGAGAAACCTTTAGAAAGAGGAAAGGGAAGGCAAGAGCTTCCACCTCCGAGTCATGGGAGATGGAGAGATTCATCTCAAGGGTGCATCAAGACCACTTCTATGACATTGTGGCCTTGAAGAAGGTGATCCCTGAGGTCCCTTTCAAACTCAAAAAGAGTGAATATCCGGAGATCCGACATGAGATCCGAAAAAGAGGTTGGGAAGTTCTTACCAACCCCATTCAACAAGTCAGAATCTTAATGGCGGTTCAATTGAGAAGGCATGACCTCAAACCCGTGGCTAGGGGATGGTTGGAGTTTATCCAACACTCAATCATTCCCACTAGCAACCGGTCCGAAGTTACTATAGACCGGGCTATCATGATTCATAGCATCATGATTGGAGAAAAAATAGAAGTTCATGGGGTTATATCCCATGAACTTTATAAGGTGGCGGACAAGTCCTCTACCTTGGCAAGGTTAGCCTTTCCTCATCTCATTTGTCACCTCTGTTATTCAGTTGGAGTTGACATAGAGGGAGACATCCCCATTGATGAGGACAAGCCCATTACTAAGAGAAGATGGAGCAAACAAGAGACCCCTCTCATCATCAAATCCCTGAGATGCCTCAAGGGATGCACTTTCCTCCACAAAACTATTGGGAGCAAATCAACACCTACCTAGGAGAATTGAGTTCCAACATGGGACAACTAAGGGTGGAGCACCAAGAACATTCCATCCTCCTCCATGAAATTAGAGAAGATCAAAGAATCATGAGAGAGGAGCAACAAAGACAAGGAAGAGACATTGAGGACCTCAAGCACTCCATA
>NC_029774.3:100543752-100547520 GCF_000817695.3 Arachis duranensis | reverse complement strand
GCTCATCATCATTCTCACTTATGAATGCGTGCCTGACAACCACTTCCGTTCTACAAGCAAACAAGGCTTGAATGTTTATCTCTTAGATTCCTTAATCAAAATCTTCGTGGTATAAGCTAGAATTGATGACTGCATTCAAGAGAATCCGGAAGGTCTAAACCTTGTCTGTGGTATTCTGAGTAGGATTCAATGATTGAATGATTGTGACGAGCTTCAAACTCGCGATTGTGGGGCATTAGTGACAGATGCAAAAGAATCAATGGATTCTATTCCGACATGATCGAGAACCGATAGCTGAATAGCCGTGCCGTGACAGGGTGCGTTGAACATTTTCACTGAGAGGATGAGAGGTAGCCACTGACAATGGTGAAACCTTACATACAGCTTGCCATGGAAAGGAGTAAGAAGGATTAGATGAAGACATTAGGAAAGCAGAGAGACGGAAGGGACACAGCATCTCCATACGCTTATCTGAAATTCTCACCAATGAATTGCATAAGTATCTCTATCTTTATCTTTATGTTTTATTCGTATATCACCCATACCCAATTGAGTTGCCTGACTAAGATTTACAAGGTGACCATAGCTTGCTTCATACCAACAATCTCTGTGGGATCGACCCTTACTCGCGTAAGGTTTATTACTTGGACGACCCAGTACACTTGCTGGTTTTACAACACATAGACTTCTTTCTCTCTAACACCGACACCCCAGTACACCCACACTCTCTCAAAGCAAATATCTAACTACACCTCACAACACTCTCTAATCAAAAGGTATAGAGGAAAAGAAAAGTCAGATACAAGCTTTAAGTGTTTCCGACTGGTGCAAAAAATATGGAGAATACACTATTTATAGCCTAGGCCACCCACTCCATTTGCTATCCTAAGCAATGTGGGACTAATTCAACCAAATCCTAACAATCTCCATCTTGATTGAAATAGTCACACATCTTCAGCTTCCATTGTCAACACCGACAATTTTTTGCTGCCATTGTCTATACCGACAATCATAGTTCAGAGAACTATCATACTCCACCATGAAAGTATACTCACTTGGAATTAGACCACTCCAAGCATTTCACCTTAGTACAGATCGAAATCTTGCTGAAAATTCATGGTGCAACTTCCAAATTGGCTTTTCCTGGAAGTTCTTTAGCCATCGACATAACTCCGCCACACACCTTGCATCTCAACGCCAACCAATGCCCGTGTGCAATTTGTGGACCCGATTGCCACAGCTTATCCTTATCCATGGCAGTGCGGCAATACCAAGAGGATACTTCTTGTCTTCTAGAGAACATCATCTTCTCTCATAGAGAGAGCAACCAGAGATCTTCTCCTTCAACGCCTTGTGCAAACCTGATTGTATCAACACATCCTTGACTTGTATTTGCCACAAGCCAAAATTGATTCTTCCATCAAATTTCTATATTTCAAGCTTCACAGCACTTGAATATCCTGACATTGTTGCAACCGTATACTGGAATAGTATAACTCAATTGTAGACCGTGCACTAGGAAGGGTCCCCAGGAAAGAGAGGTGGGTCACAATAGACACACTTAAATACCAAGTCTTTCCTTAGCCAGAACCTTTCCAAACTGCACTCTCACAGTGTCACACTGCCTTCCAGCAACAACAACAGCAACCAAAGATCAACCTCAAGCCACAGGACAAAATTCTTTTCTGATGTGGAAGGTCAGACTAGGCTGCAACCACAGAGCATACTAAGAATAAATCCTACCAAACCGAAGCTCTGATACCACATGTTGGGAATAATACACCATTCCCCTTTGAGAAAATACCTTTCATAGAGAAATAAAATAGACACAATCACAATACAAGAATTTAACGTGGAAACTCCAATTACCGGAGAAAAAACCACGGCCGTTGTCAAATGACAACCAGAGAATATCACTATGTGAAAATTGTTACAACACATAGACTTCTTTCTCTTTAACACTGGCACCCCAGTACACCCACACTCTCTCAAAGCAAATATTTAACTACACCTCACAACACTCTCTAATCAAAGAGTATAGAGGAAAATAAAAGTCAGATACAAGCTTTAAGTGTTTCCGACTGGTGCAAAAAATATGGAGAACTTAGCTTCATATTTATAGCCTAGGCCACCCACTCCATTTGCTATTCTAAGCAATGTGGGACTAATTCAACCAAATTCTAACACTATATTTAGCCCAAAATAAAGGTGTACAAGGTTCAATGCCCTTATTCAGAACTCAGCACAAAAACAATAAATGGCTTTTGTTTTTGGTTAATGGTAATGTTTTTGGTCAGATAAATTAGACAACTTTTAATTTTTAAAAAAATTATATTGATGACAAGTCATCATATACCCATTTTTCAAGCTAATTTCACTAGTTTTATTAGTCTTTATGCACTTTCTTGCATCCTAAGTAAGTGATTTGGAATGAAAATGCATAACTTCTTTAAATCAAGCAACTACCATTAAATTGATGCTAAATCATGAGGTTTGAGCAAGAATTAATTGATTTTTAATGAATTATAAACCTTGTGAATTTAGAGATACTTTGAGTGGTTGTTTTGGTTTCTTGTAGGTGAAGAAAGAAAGAAAAAAAGGAAAAATGTGGCTTAAGAAAGCGTGGCCCAAGGAGAAAAGAGTGTGGCGCATAGAAGGAGGAAGGAAATGTTGCCCTCCACAAGGGCACACTGCCCTCCAGGAGAGCAACATAATGAGCCAAACCATGAAAAGCATCACTGCCCTGCCCACAACAAGGGCGGAGCACAATTTAATGCCAAGGACCAAAGGGAACAAAAACTCTGCCCTGCCCTCCTCAAGAGCAATATCGGGCTCATCAAAGAAATAAATTCAAGGAAAAAGCTTACCAATACTTGCCACAAGGATCGAACTCGGCACCATGAGAAAGCAAGGAACTAGGCCTTACTTTGGTGCCAAGAAAACCAAGGAAAAGAAGTAGCGTGTGCCTCCACCGAGTTTCGAACGTGGGGCTTCATTTTTGGAAACATTGCCCTACCCTCCGCGAGGGCAGGGCAGCATTTTGTGGTGCACGCATGCATGGGCAGAATCTGGCGCACCAAGGGGGTCTCGACAGCAGCAGCACGCATGGGCAGCAAAATCTGGCGCACCAAAAAACTCTGCCCTGCCCTCCACAAGGGCAGGGCAGCATCCCGCAGCACCACACGCACCAACACGCATGCACAAGGGCCGCACGCACAATTTCCTGCCCTCCACAAGGGCAGGGCAGCCTCCTGGAAGCCAATTTTTCATGGGCTGAAAATTGGATTAAAGCTCCAATTTAATTCATTTCTTCACCAAATCAAAAGCCCATCCAAATTCCAAGATCCAAGAATAGAAAGTGTATAAATAGGAGATAGTTTGATGTAATTAGGACCTTTTCTTTTGAGCTTTGAACTTTTGCTTTGCTTTGAACTTTTGAACCTTCTTTTGATTTTTGAGACTTCATTGAGAGCTAGGAACTGAGATTTCAAAGAATTGGGGAGGAGAATTGATCTCTCTTCTTCCTCGTTCTTGCTTGAGCATTTTTACTTTTCTTGTTTGAGTCTTGGGTGTGAAGAATTGAGGAATTTCTGTCTCAATCTCCATTCAAGATCTCTTTAATTTCTCTTCTGCATAATTGAGTTCAATTACATTTCCTTTACTGCTTCTTCTTTAATTTCTTGTTAATTGCTTTGTGAACTTGGATCTAGGAAGGTAATTGAGATCTAGACTTTGCTATCTAGTCTCTGGAGTCCTGAGATCCCATTT
>NC_029774.3:100542605-100543510 GCF_000817695.3 Arachis duranensis | reverse complement strand
TTATTACTTGATGCGACCCGGTACACTTGCCGGTGAGTTTTGTGTTGGATCGTTTTCCACACATCAAGTTTTTGGCGCCGTTGCCGGGGATTGAAATAGATTGACAATGATTAAGTGAAGTGGAGGTCTAGATCAAACATTTTTTCTTTTTCAGTTTCTTTAATTTTGACTAACACACTAACTGTTTGAATTTTTGTTTAAACTAACTAAAACTTCATTCTAGCAATAGATTGAAGTTTCACTGGTTTTCTGGATCTGTGTGTTTCTTATTGTGTGTTTGTATGTCAAGTACAGGAAGAGCTTCCCCTATTCTCTCTGAAATTGACCAAAGAACTCTTCGAAGAATAAGAAGAGCTGAAAGAGGGAAGAACGTTATTGGAGAGGAAGAATCTGAAGAGGAATTCCAAGAGATGGAAGGAGATCCATCAAATCCCAATCAACCAGAAGGAGGAGCCAACAATAACCCACAACAAAGAAGAGTACTGGCTTCCTACACATTTGCAAATGCTAGACACTATGGGAGTAGCATTCTTACTCCTAATGTCAATGCAAACAACTTTGAACTAAAGCCACAACTCATCACTTTAGTCCAAAACAACTGTTCTTTTGGAGGAGGACCATTGGAGAACCCGAATCAACATCTATCCACTTTCCCGAGGATTTGTGACACTGTCAAAACCAATCGTGTGCCTCCTGACAGCTACAAGTTACTGCTCTTTCCATTCTCTCTTAGGGACAAAGCCACTCAATGGCTAGAAACATTTTCAAAGGAGAGCATCAACACTTGGGATGATTTGGTGAGCAAGTTTCTTGCCAAATTTTATCCCCCTCAAAGAATCATAAGATTGAAGACTGAGGTGCAGACATTCACTCAAATGGAGGCTGAAAATTTATATGAAGCATGG
>NC_029774.3:100526964-100542309 GCF_000817695.3 Arachis duranensis | reverse complement strand
TATTTCTTTGCTCACCAAAGGCAACGCCAACCATCACAAAGGAGAGGAGCAATGGAGTTGGAAGGAGTAGATTCAATCCTAGCTCAGAACAAAATGATGCAGCAGCAAATTCAACAACAGTTTGAGCAGATGGCCAAGAGAATTGACAGCCTTCAAGTTGCATCAGTGAGTGCCACAAGCCAACCATCAATTACTTGGGGGCAAAATGAAGAAATTCAAGAGGAACAACAGCAAGAGCAAGTCCAATACATGCACAATCAAAATCCTGGAACAAATGAAGTCTATGGTGATACTTACAATCCTTCTTGGAAAAACCATCCCAACCTCAGATGGGGAGACAACCATAATCAAACTCAACAGCCATGGCAAAGGAACTCAACTCAAAACAATTGGAAAAACACAAACCACAACAACCAGCCAAACACTAACCAAAACACATACAGAAAACCACAAAACACGTATCCCAACTCTAACCATTATCCACCCAATAACCACCCAACTAACCAAAACACCTACCATCATCCATCAACACCCCAAAACCAACCAATCTCACAAGACTCTTAGAGGATTACTAATCTAGAGATGCTCATGGAGAAGATGATGAAGAATCAAGAATTGACAACAAAGAACCAAGAAGCCTCCATGAAGAACCTAGAGAGGCAGATTGGGCAAATCTCCAAGCAGATTTCTATTGAAAAACCATCAAGCTCACTACCAAGTGACACCATTCCTAATCCAAAAGAGGAGTGCAAGGCAATACAGTTAAGGAGTGGAAAAATTCTGCTGAAAGATGAAGAAGCCACCAAACCAAGGGGAGAAAAGCTTGACATCTCCACTGCCTTATCCCCAAAGATTCCACAAAGAGACTAAGGACCAACACTTTTCTAAATTCCTTGAGATTTTCAAGAAGCTAGAGATCAACATACCTTTGGCTGAAGCATTGGAGCAAATGCCTCTGTATGCCAAGTTCTTAAAAGAGCTTATTAACAAGAAAAGGAGTTGGATTGAAAAAGAGACTGTGCTGCTCACTGAAGAATGCAGTGCATTAATCAGAAAAGGGCTCCCTCCCAAGCTTGAAGATCCTGGAGGTTTCTTCCTACCTTGCATTATTGGAAGCCTATTCATCAACAAGGGGATGTGTGACTTTGGAGCAAGTATAAATCTAATTCCATCTTCTTTAGTGAAAAAGCTTGGCATAGGAGAGGTGAAACCAATACAGATGTCCTTGGAATTGGTGGACCAATCAGTGGTATATCCTAAAGGGTTGATTGAGAACCTTTTAGTTAAGGTTGACAAGTTCATATTTCCTGCAGACTTTGTGATCCTAGATTCATTAGAGAATGAGAATGACTCCATAATACTTGGTCGACCATTTTTGGCCACTGCTAAAGCCATTGTAGATATAGAGCAGGGAGAGCTAACCCTCAGGATGCATGAAGAAAGCATCACCCTGAAAGTATTTCCAGAATCACAAAGTAATGAAGGAACAAGCAAGACAAGTAGTGACTCTCCTCCAAAGCAAGCAACCAACAATACAGTAGAACAGAAAAATGAGCAGGTGCAAGAAGGAGAAGGAATTCAAAAAGAAGCCAGGATGATAAACAAACAGGAAGGTATCACAACTCAAGTCACTGTCAGGGGAGAAAGATCAACAAGAAAGAAAAAGATGAAGAACAAGAAGAAGGCTTACAAAGGGTGGAAAAATAAGAAAATCCCAACTGAAGGATTTTCCAAAGGTGACAAGGTGCAATTAGTATATCAACAGTTGGGAGCAGAAGACCACTACACTGTTAACCAAGTACTCTCTCTCGAGCACATTGAAATAGAGCATCAAGGCACACAGAGAAAGCTTACAGTGAGAGGGGACAAGTTGAGACATCACCATGATCAACCACCCTAAAGGGAGATCAATGTCAAGCTAGTGACAATAATGAAGTAGTACCGAAAACCATCCCGACTCAACCACCGAGAGTTTTCTATAGAGACAGTTTGGTTCATGATGGCCTGGGAAAGCTTAACCCAGAGGAAATAGCAAAAATGGTGGCAGAAGAGTATATCTCGGATAGTGAATCCTTAGATTTGGATCTCTGCAATCAAGCTCCCTTCAATTCAAAACCCAACATTGACGTTACCCTTGAAGAATATAAAGACTGGTGCAAACCATGAAAACAGACCCTAATTGTCAAACCTCTAGGAAAAAAGATCAACCTTCAGGCAATGGAAAGATGGATTAACAAGCGGTGGGCTGTCAAAGAAACAACCCGAGTCATGGATTTAGAAGGAGGATTTTTTGTAGTTTAGTTCTCGAATCAAGATGACTACGCACACGCCTTATTTGAGGGGCCTTGGATGATAGCAGACCACTATCTGCTAATCCAAAGATGGAGACCATTGTTCATGCCTCAAGAAATGGAAGTCCATAAACTAGCGGTTTGGGTCAGAATTCCAAATCTTTCAGTAGAACTTTACAATAGATATTTCTTATGGAAGGTTGGAAAAATATTGGGAACCATGTTGCGGATAGATGAAAATACTTCTATTCACTCGAGGGGTAAATTCGCTCGTATTTGCGTGGAAAACGATTTGAGGAAGCAACTGGTGCCGTCCTTTGCAGCCTTAGGTAAGGAATTCTATTTTCTCTATGAATGATTGCATCAGATCTATTTCCACTACGAAAGATATGGGCATAAGATGGATGACTGTCCAGAAATGAGGAAGCATGTCACGGGGATGAATTTTGATCAAGGTGGCAATAGTGATCGGAACCACCACAAGGAGAACAGCAACATCTGCAGCCACTAGGAGCAAGACCAAAATCTTCAGAATCCACAAAAAGGGAAAGAAAAAATTGGGGGAGAAAATAATGGTACAATTAATGCAATTCCTAATACTACCGTTGGTAATCCTCAACAAAGTAGACCCCTCCAACTAGACAACGCTCATACTAGTGAGCCTAGCCCCTTTAGCCCATGGATGGTAGTCAGGAAAGCTCAAAGAAAAAAGAATTTAAGAATTAATGAGATTAATACTACCAAAGAAAAGAAGGGACATGGATCCAGATTTGAAATCCTAAATGAGGAAGTAACTAAGGAGGAGGGTGAGGAATCCAAGAAAGGAAAGATTATCTCTATTCAAGGAAAAGAATCAACCTAGTCAAAACAATGAAATAACAGCCACTAAAAGGGAAATGCAACCCTACAACAGGGAGGAACCCAATCAAATAAGTGCCAGATCAGGGCCTAAACAAGGTGCCAAAAATTATTCACACAAAATTAGAAAAAATGAGCAAAGTGAAAAAAACCAGACAAGCTACGCCGCAGGCAGAAATAATAAAGAAAAGCAACACTTTCAACGAATCAGCCAAGAAGCAAATCAACAAAATCAAACTATTATTGCAAGAGAGGATGATAATCATCAAGACCATTGACAACAATTCAAAAGGCCCGGCAAAGAGAATTACAACAGACATCTAAAAGGACAGGTTACTTCCACTAGTGGCAATTTGGAATCTAACTCAACCTATCTCATATCAAGGATTATGGGTGGGGCAACAGAAGGGGATCAAGTCAGCTACTATAAAGACAAACCACCTGAACAGGTAGGAACTACCAATATGCCAATAAATATGACTACAGAGATGCCGATGTAAACTGACAACCCTCCTAATAGAGCTGATACAGAGGTTAACTCTGCACAAGAAATGGAAGCTTAATAGCCTCCTCTATATCTTGGAACATGGAGTTTTTCTTCTCTCATGCTAAATTCTTGATTTTTGTGACTTCTTTATATAATCTATTTTATGATGAATATAATTATTTAGAATTGTAGAGGGGCATCTGCAAAGGGGTTTCACACTATTTTTTCTGATTTAAATTTTAGATATAAATCTAACTTTTGCATTCTTCTGGAGACCCACATATCATGCAAAAAGACTGAAAATATTATTAAAAACCTTGGCTTTGACTCCTGGTGCATTAGTGAAAATGAAGGCTTCTCAGGAGAAATTTGGTGCTTATAAAAATCGGCATTCTGGAAAGTTAAACCAATCCTAACCCATAAGCAATTGGTTCACCTAGAAGTACAGTGGAAAAATGAAGATCCTTGGTACTTCATTGCTGTTTATGGAAGTCCCCAAGCAGCAAATAGGAGAGTGCTTTGGGAGATGATTGAAGATATTGCAGCAAATACAAATGGACCTTGGTGCTTAGGAGGAGATTTCAACTCCATTCTTTCTCTTGAGGATTCAGGGGGCTCTTCTAACCTTTCTATAGATACTAGTGGATTTTTAAATTGTATAAATAATTGTGGTTTAAATGATTTAAATTTTTTGGGCCTCCCTTTACTTGGCAAAGAAATAATGTTAAAAGTAGGCTAGATCGTTATCTTAGCAACCTTGATTTTACTGACCGCTTTAAAGAAGTAGGGGTGAAGCATTTGCCTAAACTTAAGTCTGATCATCTCCCTATTTTACTTGACTTTCAGATGGCTCATCTTGAGGGGGTTAACAAAACTTTTCGTTTTCTTGCTCCCTGGGTTCTTCATGAGGACTATAACAACCTTGTTAAACGAAGTTGGGATAACAGAAATAACTCCACTCAGAACATTGCCAACTTTACACAAGAAGCAAAAATTTGGAACAGAGAAGTTTTTTGTCATATCCTCAAAAAAAAGCAATGAATTTTATCAAGGCTAGAGGGAATTACCAAAAACCTAATGTTCAACCCAAATCCCTTCCTAGATAAACTCCAAAAGGAGCTTTGGCTGGAGTATGAAGGCATTGCGGTGCAGGAGGAAGTTTACTGGCAACAGATGGCAAGGAGTAAAAACCTCAATTTTGGGGATAGAAATACCAGATATTTCCATCAAAGAGCCAATGGCAGGAGAAAAAGGAATAAAATAACAGCCCCTAAAAATGAAGCGGAACAATGGATTGATGATGTCGAGTGTTTAAAGAGTTGGGGCGTGAGCTATTTCAAGGCCCTATATTCCACGGACTCGAATTACAGTGCTTTCCCATTGTCTGGCTGTTTCCCGAGGCTCCTTAGAGGGGATTACATGGATATTTCCAAAGAGATTTCTCAGAAAGAAATTAGAGCTGCCATTTTTGATATGGGAAGTTGGAAGGCCCGGACAGTGATGGCATTCTAGCAAAATTTATCCAGCAATCCTGGAATATTATTGTTGATTCCCTCAAGACCTGGGTGAAGTCCATTTTTCAACAACCCACAAACTTAATAAAGTGAACAAAACGCTCATTGCGATCATCTCCAAAATTTCTGCCCCAGAAAATTTTAGCCACGTTAGACCAATCAGTCTCTGTAATGTTTGCTACAAAGTGGTTACTAAAATTATTGCCTCTAGACTGAAAAAATATATGCCTGTGCTTATTTCTAACACTCAAGCTAGTTTTGTCCCTGGCAGAATTAGCGCAGATAATATCTTGGTTGCGCAGGAGGTTGTTCACACCATGTGTAATAGGAGTCAAGGGAAAGGGATCATGGCCATAAAGATTGACCTAGAGAAAGCCTACGACAGATTAAATTAGAATTTTGTGGTGAAAACCTTGAAAGATATTGGTATTCCAGAAGAGATCATTAATGTTATTACCTATTGCATATCCACTCCTACTAGGAATCTTCTTTGGAATGGTTCACCGTCTGAGGCTTTCTCTCCTACAAGGGGAATAAGATAGGGAGATCCCCTCTCATCTTATCTCTTCGTCCTTTGTATTGAGCGTTTATCTCACCTTATTAATAAACTTGTTGCTGATAAGAAATGGGAACCAATAACTATTTCTAGAAATGGGCCTAAAATATCTCATCTTTGTTTTGCAGATGATCTAGTTTGTTTTGCTAGAACTACTAGTGAAAGTGTGAAAATTATCAAAAATACCTTACATACATTTTGCGAAAGCTCAGGACAAAGATCAGTTTCAACAAGTCTTGTATTTTCTTCTCAAAAAACGTCAATCACAATGTCAAGCAACATTTAAGCCAGGAGCTTGGGGTGACCCTTACGGCAAATTTGGGAAAGTATTTTGGAGTGCCCTTAATACATGAGAAGTGCAAACAACAACATTTCCAATTCATCCTTGACGTATGCAAGCCAAGCTTTCTAGTTGGAATAAGAAATCTCTATTCTTTGCGGGGAGATGCACCCTTATCCAATCGGTGCTATCAACTATACCTAACTATTGCATGCAAACTATGAAGATTCCTATGGCAGTTTGTATAAAAATGGACAAAATCTGTAGGGATTTCCTTTGGAGAAGTAGCGATGAAGAAAAAAAAGTTCACCTCCTAAATTGGGAGAAAATCTGCAAACCGAAAGAGGAGGGTGGTCTAGGAATACGAAGGGTGTAGGAGACAAATCAATTATTTCTCATGAAATTAGCCTGGGGATTAATCCATAAAAGGGATGCCCTATGGGTTCAGGTGATGAGAACAAAATATGGGGGAGGAGACAACACCATTCCGAAAGTCCACAAGAAGGCTAGCAACTCAAATGCTTGGATTGAAATAACTAAGGTCTGGGAGGAATTTCAAAAAAACCTTATTTGGAGGAAAGGCGATGGAAAGATCATATCCGTTTGGGATGATCACTGGATCCCAAGAGTTCAGAAGTGTAGAGATCTAGCCACGTGTAACCTTGACGAGGCAAAACTTAGTTAGGTACTGTCTGAGGACATCTTAGAACATATAAAATTTTTAAAAGCCCCCAACCCAGACATTGGTGCAGATACAGTGGGATGGCTATGCCTATTCACCCTGTTTGGATAAGTATGTTTATGATTTTAGGATTTATTAATGCAAGGAACCATTTTTTACTTTTAATTAATTTTCAGTTATTGTTCATCGTGTCTTCCTTCTATTCCCTTTTTAATTCTGTGAAAGTTATATCCATGTTAATGGAGTAGTTCCCTAACTTGATTGGGAGCTGATTAAGAGGGGAACCTTAAGTTGAAATTCTCAAGTGTCAATCTTAACTGAAAATTGTTGGCTTACCTTCTAGTCTCTGACTCTAATTCTTTATTAGGAAAGGATTAGGATTCGAGAGATAGGGCTGGTTAGTTAGTTCTTGACTTTCCCTTATTAAGT
The DNA here is from genome assembly GCF_000817695.3 of Arachis duranensis. Taxonomy (NCBI): domain Eukaryota; kingdom Viridiplantae; phylum Streptophyta; class Magnoliopsida; order Fabales; family Fabaceae; genus Arachis; species Arachis duranensis. The sequence goes on along the minus strand of NC_029774.3, from coordinate 100,535,212 downwards.
AAGGGATGACCAAGTAGAACAACAACCTTTTATTATTACACTTGGGAAAATTCAACAAGGTTAGAACTTCCAATTAATCTTCTCCCGGTCAAGGCATTTATTCAAATTATATAAATTCTCTCGTTAATTTCCATTGCTTAAATTTACTATTATTTATTTTTCTGTTTCTCAAACTTAAAAATTTCTCAGAAAACTTCTGATTAATAAAACAGCACTCTTTTGTCAACTCGTTGGGAGCCGACTTGGGACTCATACTCCCAGTATTTTTATTCTAAAATTGTGACAACCTTTTTTTTAAATTGATAAGCGGATTTTAGTCGGTTAAGAACTGTACTTGCAACGCGGTTTTCTCTGCGAAAATTGGCCGATTAAGAATTTATAGAGGAAACAGCATTGCAAGTACAGTTCTTAACCGACTAAAATTCGCTTATCAATTTAGAAAAAATTTGTCACAAAATTAAGAACAAAATACTAGGAGTAGAAATCCCAGGTCATCTCCCAATGAGTTGACAAAAGAGTGCAGCTTATTGGTCAGAGATTTTCTAAGAAATTTTTGAGTTTGAGAAACAGAAAAATAAATAATAGTAGATTTAAGCAACGGAAATTAACGAGAGAATTTATATAATTCAAATAAAAGCCTTGACTGGGAGGAGATTAATTGGAAGTTCTATCCTTATTGAATTTTTCCAAGTGTAATAATAAAAGGTTATTGTTCTACTTGGTTATCCCTTATATAATAAGGGAAAGTCCAGTAACTAACCAACTAATCCTATCGCTCGTGTCCTAATCCTTTTCTTATAGAGGATTAGAGTCAGAGACTAGAGAGTCAGTCAACAACTCCCAATTAAGATTAACACTTGAGTATTCCAACTCAAGGTTCTCCTCTTAATCAACTCCCAATCAAGTTAGGAAACTACTCCATTAACATGAATATAACTTTCACAGAATTAAGAAGGGAATAAAAGGAAGACATGATAAACAATAACTGAAAATTAATTACAAGTAAAAATGGTTCCTTGTATTAATAAATCCCAAAATCATAAACATACTTATCCAAACAGGGTTAATGGGCAGTAAAAGAGTAAAGGAATAGGAAAACAAACTAGAATGAAGCTTCAACGGAGGTAATGACTCTTCTCGATATCCAAAGCAAAAGCAATAAAATTCTAAAAACTATGAATGTGAAGAAAACATAGAGGAAGTAGTAGAATTCTCTCTCCGAAAAAAAAAACTAAAAACTAAAACTATGCGTAATGAGAATGTGTCTTGATTCTTTTTTGTTCCCTGGCTCTAGTCTGTGTTTATGGGCCAAAAACTGGGTCCAAACTCGGCCCAAAGTCACCCCCAGCATTTTCTGTGATTTTTGCAGGTCGCGTATGTCACGCGCACGCGTCGCTGATCGTCTTCGCGTATCACACGTACGCGTCAGGTACGCGCACGCGTCGTTCCTCGCCGGTCAGCTTCTTATTTCTTGTGTTCCTTCCATTTTTGCAAACTACCTCTCCACCTTCTAAGTCATTCTTGCCCTATAAAGCCTGAAAACACTTAACGCATAGATCACGGCATCGAATGGTATAAGGGGAATTAAAAATATATAATTTAGATGTCTAGGAAGCAAGTTTTCAACCATAGAATAAAATTGGAAAGGAATTGTAAAATCATGCAAATCATATGAATAAGTGAGTAAAGAGTTGATAAAACCACTCAAATCAGCACAAGATAAACCATAAAATAGTGGTTTATCAAACTCCCCACACTTAAACATTAGCATGTCCTCATGCTAAGTTCAAGGAGACAAAAAGAATGAATAGGGAAAGTAAGACTCATGCAATGCAACCTATGTATATGAACGTAACTATATGCTAAGATGTTTCGATCAACTTGGTCAAAAGTAAACAAGTTCTTCAAGACAAACATAAATCAAATTCCACCACTACAAGGGAACTAGGAAATAGCGGCGGTTTCTGAAGTGATTTGTGGCGGTTTTAAACCGCCGCCAAACGGGATTCCAGCGGTTTGTTAAGCGTCACCTATTAGGGGGTGGTTATATGATTTTACGGCGGTTCTCAGGAACCGCTGGCACAACCACCGCAAAACCCAGGATTAGCGTCGTACTGTTTAGCAGCGGTTTAAAACCGCTGCAATCTGGAAATCTGTGATCCACACGAAATGTTCGGCGGTTCGAAACCGTCGCTATTTAATGGCCACGGTTTAAAGACTAATGCGTTTACCGGCGGTTTGAAAACGTCGCGGTTTAACGGCCAATGTTTTTTGAAATGTAACTGGCGGCGGTTTAAAACCGCCGCTATCTCCTAACCTGAATTTTCAAATTTCTAATGGTTAGTTCGCAACCGCCACTATTTTCCGGTTAAATGGCCGCAAAAATACTGTTTTGTACACTGGCAATCCACGCTGTTTTTTATTTCAATGTACATTTTTTTTGTTTTTTTAATCGTTCTTAATATTAGTATGTTAAATTATTTAAAATCCTGAAAACTAAATTGCAGGGTAAACGACAATAGCAAAACCAATAATTTAATTAATATAATTATCCGAATATCAATAAAGTGTACTCCTTACTAAGAGTTGCATAATCAACAAAATAAAAGTGTATATCTGAAAGAAGAAAAGGTTCCACAATCCTAAGATCTACTTTCTATTCTATCCCTCCAACGCACTCATCCATGTGGCGACGTCTGATGGCAGCTTCCTACCTTGCCCTTGAAGTAGACATATCAAAGCACTCTCCATTGCCTGCATCCTGACCTTCCCAGCTACCACTTCATCCTCCACTGCCTGTCTTTTGGTCTTTTCGGCTGCTACTTCATCCTCCACTACCTGTCTTTTGGTCTTCTCGGCTGCTACTTCATCCTCCACTGCCTTCCTTTTCAATTTCTCTGCTGCCAACTCTGCTTGTAGTTCAAGCAGCACCCTTTGGTCTCCTCCCTTTCAAAACCACTGCTCTGCTGATGGGAATTCATACCGAAGACTTGACTAGAAGTCGGCCCCAACCCCATTCCACGAACCCTACCCGGGCGCTCTTTTCCGAGAGCTTGAGCAAGCGAATCATTTTGGGATAACAGGCTAGAAGATTCATCGCCTTGCTCAATAGCCTCAACTCTTTCCTACACACATAGATAAGCAATTAAGAGCATTTATTAGCTAGTCGCTAACCGTACAGACTTCCAATAAAATTTTAAAAATTAAAACATAGGAGAAACTACTTCCCGATTCTGAACACATTACTTACTCCAATAGTGCGAGCTGCATCATGGATATAGGAACCATCAGTTTTTTTGTGCGTTAAGAGATACAACTCTCCTCTACTAATTATCCTCCCTTGTCGTTCCGACTATACCAATAATGATGACAAATTTTATAGGGTAGAGGAACAGATAGTTAAAAAACATTCCCAAAATTAGATTACCTCTTCTTCTCCGAGCCTTGCCAAGCTTTTCGATCCACCGGTGTGGGTGTAAAGCTGCTTTGATCGATTCTCGGCATTTTTCTTACACTTATCCTGTCATGCCATCAAATTAAGAGTTACTAGACACTAGTTCTGACGAACTAAATGTGACATAAATGGACTTTGTCTGTTATGAAACAAAATTATATTACCAGTGTCTCTTCGCTGTTGCAAAAATCGAGAAACCTTTTCCAATGGTCCGCAGTAATTCCATCTGGGCAATTTTCAATATTTGCTGCAAGTGAAAGTTCTGGGTCATAGCAGTGATGGTATAATCTATTCCTCGTTTCCTTCCAATCCCTTCCTAGCATTCTGAATATTATACCTTTTATAATTCCTCTACTATCTTCTTCAAAATGGAACATTTCCTGTAACATTAAAATTAAGCTGTGAGTATTGTTCAAAGTATGAGTTTGGAATGGTACGAAGAAATAAAAATAACATTTCTCCAGTCCCTCTCGTAGATTGGGAATTTGGTGTAGTCAGATCCTAGCAGTCCCATAACGCCGCTCAGTAGACCTGCTTTATCCTCAACTGGTTGCAGTGCACTGTTAAACCTGAATACGACCTTTCTTCCGTTAGGTGGCTTCATAGCTTCCTTCACACTCAGTTTGACCTGTTTGATTGTGCCATCGGATTCTGTAAAACATATTAATTCTTCGTTAGCTACCATTGGAGTCAAGCTACGAATACACTTAGAAAAATAGGGCAATGAAAAGTAGAATTAAATAAGTTCTCTTATACCAATTGTTTTAACATCCCAAAATTCTGTGGTCTTGCGTCCCTTGCGCTTCTAAGCATCCTGTGCAGCCAAAAGGGTATCAACATGTTGGTCAAAAGAATCTACCTCGTCTGCCTCTGAGTCTACCTCTTCAGCGTCCGGCTCCAGTTTTGAACATTATTCATGGAAGCCCAAGGAGCAGGCAGTGGTTCGGTTCTGGGCGGGCGAAAGGGGCGTAAAGACGAGGATGTGGGGTCACTACTACCACTGGGCGGCATAATTGGGCAGTCCGCTCTCTGCGAAGTTGACGCCGCATGACCTCCCACTTGAGGCTGCGTGTCTACACGGGTTTTCTTCGTGAAACAACCTACACGAGGCATCTTTTCCAACTGCATTCGGATTAAAACAAAGTAATAACAACTAATATGTACATAATAATATAAATTAACTAGCAAAAGGGACACCAACATACCCCACATGCAAGCCACTGCAATTCGTTCGGGTGCATGCTGCTTCCCAATGTAACCTGGCAGTGAACAAATTGAATATTCATTATCTTGGGATACGAATAATATGACACCATTATTAATATGTATGTATCAAAATGATACCACGATTCACCTTACGCTTGAACCATTCGGAAAATTCTCTGTGCACAACACTGTCTATGTGAGATTGTGACCTTGTCCAACTTCGTAACTTTCTCTTTGTGATCACCCTAAACTCACTAGAAACGTCACAAAAATGTCATGTCAGGTTCTCCAACTATAGAAAATCATACGAAGTAGATACTTTCAAATGCACTTACTCAAGATATTTTTCCACGGCCAGGCAATTGACCAATATGTGACGGTGAGCTTGAATTTTTCAGCTGGTGTAAGGGTGTAAAAAGAAGTAGCCCCGACCACCTTTCCAACCTCTGGGAACATGGTTGTACTCTCATCAGGCATGACTTCACGCGGTCCATCGTCAACACGGGATGGTCGATTAATCCTACTCTCGACATTATCTAAGTACCTTGAACAGAATACGAAAATCTCCTCGGATAAATATCCCTCTGCAATTGAGCCCTCTGGTTGTGATCTGTTACGCACGTACTGCTTGAGACGGCATAGGTACCTTTAGGAATATAACACGTGTCATAAGCACTAATTAAGGGCAAAATTGATAATTCTGTTTGATAATTACCGTTCAATTGGGTACATCCACCGATAATGCACTGGGCCACCGAGACGCACCTCCTCGACCAGATGAACTGTCAAGTGAACCATCACTGTGAAGAAAGAATGAGGGAAAATTGTCTCCATGCGACACAGAGTATGAACCACATGATTCTGAAGGAGAGGAAGTTGTTGAGGGTCTATGGATTTGCTGCATAATCGACGAAAAAAAGATGACAAATCCGCCAGGACAGAAGACACTTGGAGAGGCAATGCATTCCTTAACGCGATTGGAAGTAGATATTCCATTAGAATGTGACAGTCGTGGCTTTTCAGCCCTGACAACTTGCGTTGTCGTAAATCCACACAGCGGGAAATGTTGCTAGCGTATCTATCTGGAAAGACTACGTTCTTGATAGTCCTTAGAAAGAGCTCCTTCTGTGGATTGGTCATAATAAAGATCGCAGATGGGTACTTTCCATCTTTCCGTGGCCACAAATCATGCTTGATTCCCATCGACTGGAGGTCTCTTCGAGCTTTAATGCGGTCTTTAGACTTACCTTTCACGTTCATTATGGTGAATACTATGTTGTCGCACACATTCTTCTCTATGTGCATGACATCAAGGTTGTGACGCAATTCATTGTTCTCCCAATATGGCAGCTCAAAGAATATACTCTTCTTCTTCCAAGGAGTCTCGTCTTGCATGGAAGTTTGCTGTCCGCGTGACCTTTTCCCCGTAACCGATTGCACCTTGCCAAATTGGACATGCACACCCTCTAACTGCCGGATAATATCTCTACCAGAGACTCTAATAGGTGGACCTCTATCCTCTATCTTTCCATCAAAGGAGTACTGGTCTTTTTTGTATTTGTGGTCATGATTCAGAAAGCGACGATGACCCATGAAACACCATTTCTGGCTGTGTGTAAGGCGGTTAGTTTCAACATCCAAATTGCACACAGGACAGGCTCTCCCACCGTACGTGTTCCACCCAGATAAGTTCCCCAAGCCTGGAAAATCACTGATTGTCCACATCAACGCAGCATGCATCTTGAAGGTTTTTTTCTCGACTGCATCATAAGTTTCAACACCCCTCCATAATTGCTTCAACTCATTGATCAACAGCTCTAGGTACACATCTATGTCATTTCCAGGCATTTTAGGACCAGCAATAATCATAGAGAGGATACACGAAGTGGGTTTCATGCAAATCCAGGGCGGCATGTTATAAGAGATAAGAACCACTGGCCAAATTGAGTACTTCGAGCTCATGTTCCCAAAAGGGTTAAAGCTATCGCTAGCTAATGCTAAGCGAACACTACGCGGATCACGAGAGAAGTTAGGATATCGTACGTCAAATGACTTCCATGCCTTGGTGTCCCTTGGATGCCTATACATACCATCAGAGTTAGGACCTTTCTTATGCCACTGCATGTCAACGGCTGTCTTACTAGACATATATAACCTCTGCAATCGTGGAATAAGGGGGAAGTAACGAAGAATCTTCGCCGCTTGTGGTTTGCCGTTCTTCTTGACAACCATCTTGATCCTCACCCTAGAATTCTTCTTAGTCTTATGCTTCCATCTCGATGTCCCACACTGCTTGTATTTGGTCAGCTCTTGGTCGTTGCCCTGGTATAGCATGCAGTCATTTGGACATGCATCTATCTTTTTGTACGCAAGATCGAGTTTTCTTATGACTTTTTTGGAATCGTGCATAGTGGATGGAATTCGGGCATGCTCAAAGGCGTCCGTGAGCAACTCCAATATCATTCCAAAGGCCTTATCGCTCACTCCGCACATGGACTTAATGTGATAGAGCCTCACCAAGAAAGACAACTTAGAGAACTTTGAACATCCTGGGTATAACTCCTGCTCCCCGTCTTCGAGTAGGTCGTGAAAGTTGCGGGGTTCTCGACTAGGTTCATTGTATAAGTAAGGCAACTCATCCATAGCGCCGCCGTCAGGTTCATTCTCCGAGTCTTCTTCGGGACCCGGAAGTCCTGAGAAGTTGAACGCATCGTGGACCATATCAAGCATCGGGGCGTTGAAATGTTGTTCATATTGATCTTCTTGTCCGTTGATGAGCGGATAATTTATACGCTTTTTGGCATTGTTTTTAGTATGTTTTAGTTAGTTTTTATTATATTTTTATTAGTTTTTATTTAAAATTCACTTTTCTAGACTTTACTATGAGTTTGTGTGTTTTTCTGTGATTTCAGGTATTTTCTGGCTGAAATTGAGGGAACTGAGCAAAAATCTGATTCAGAGGCTGAAAAGGACTGCAGATGCTGTTGGATTCTGACCTCCCTGCACTCGAAGTGGATTTTCTGGAGTTACGGAAGCCCAATTGGCGCGATCTCAATTGCGTTGGAAAGTAAACATCCTGGCTTTCTAGCAATGTATAATGGTTCATACTTTTCTCGAGATTTGATGGCCCATACAGGCGTTCCAAGTCAGCTCAAGAATTCTGGCGTAAAACGCCGGAACTGGCACAAGAATGGGAGTTAAACGCCCAAACTGGCACAAAAGCTGGCGTTTAACTCCAAGAAAAGTCTCTACACATGAAAGCTTCAATGGTCAGCCCAAGCACACACCAAGTGGGCCCGAAAGTGAATTTTTATGTCATTTACTCATCTTTGTAAACCCTAAGCTACTAGTTCTCTACAAATAGGACCTTTTACTATTGTATTTTCATCTTTTGATCATGTTTTTATGATTGAACCCTCTTTGGGAGGCTAGCCATTCGGCCATGCCTAGACCTTGTTCTTATGTATTTTCAACGGTGGAGTTTCTACACACCAAAGATTAAGGTGTGGAGCTCTGCTGTACCTCATGTATTAATGCAATTACTATTGTTCTTCTATTCAATTCAGCTTATTCTTGTTCTAAGATATT